>NW_017256623.1:777878-1045942 GCF_001594055.1 Mycetomoellerius zeteki | reverse complement strand
AAGTTTAAGTCAAAGAAAAATAAATTTAGTTTGTAAGACATGCGTTATGAAAGAGAATTTATTATTACTTTTAAATTATAATTATCTTTTATTATTTATTTTTATTAATTATTATTCTGATTTTAAATTATTTTTATAGTTTTTCTTACTAGATCTAGCAGCGCCAAGTGTTTTTACATGAAAAATTTTTCTATTTAAATTAAATTTTTTTAGTCTCGCGCCATGCTTAGCGCCGAGACACTACCGTGTCTTCAGATCTTTTTACATTTTGAGAAATTGGTTCTATATATGTATGTAATATACATATGTTACATATACTGAGAAAAGAGTCTGGTAATAGCTACCAAATGTTAAGTGATATAATTTCAATCAAATATTCAGTTAACATAACCAAAAATAATTTTGCTTTTCTAAATATTTAATAAGTAATTATTACCAAACATAATAATATGCATAAACCAACGATCTGGTAATAATTACTAAATATTTAGAAAAATAAAATTATATTCGATTATATTAACCGAACATTTTATTGAAATTATCAATTATATCACATTTTCTAATTATTACCAGACTCTTTTTTTCAGTGTACAACGAATCGGTATTTCGACGTTGTTTCGAACATTACCGCTTTCAATTGAATGACAATCAATAATCTCCTTGGAAGACGTTGGAGCGCAGGTGACGGGGTGGCAAGTGATTCGGTTATGTTCATCCAGGGGCAGGAATTGGGGCCCTTTGACAATGTGTAACGGAGCGTAGAAAAGTACGTTACACGGCGAAGGAACCCCCTGGATCGGGGAGTAAGAAGTCACGTGGGAACGGGGGTTAATTAAGACTGGATGGTGGCATATACTTCTCCGCAGCCGGGCACAAATCACGACACTTGACTATTGTTGGTGCGGCTTTTTACTACCGCCGCTCTTTTCTACCGGCCACCAAGAGTGAGACGAAGGGAATCGACGTTCGCGACCGTTAAGATGTTATCGTGTCTCTGTACGATCTGGAACATTATGCACGCCAGGGGTAGTTCCTCGTTTCGCGACCGAGGGGCGCGCGGACTTTTTGTCGTGACACATTTGTCGCTTTGTGCGCTTTGCTTCTAAATCTTTGTGGCTTAATCTGGACTATCGAATTACGTATTGTTGCGCGACTTGTCGCTCATGTCGTTACTCCGCATAAATATACCCGATTAAAATTAATATATACACGTTCAAGACGCACATTCAGTTCAGTTATTCTGTTTATCTCTTATTTAATGTTAAAACATTCAATATGGTACTGGAACATTTTTGTCACGTTTAATGTCTGGAAAAGATGACATTTTAATATTCCTATTCTCGATATCGTATTATTTTTTTCAGTCATGATTGTATTTTCGGAAAGAGGCATAACGTTTATTAATAGATGTAATAATTTTTTTATATAATTTGTATACCGCTATTATATAATATATAAAAAATCATTCATCACGCGCTTTCGTTCCCAAATTTTGCCAGATGGTTGAATCTGCGCCGGAGCAAAATCAAGATGCATCTCAAAGTACCAATTAGATGGCCGTTGACGTTCCGTTTCTTGGCAGAAGGGCTCGCGAACCACTTGTCCGATAGTGTTCCCGTTTTCCGTCCCTTTGATCCGCCGTGCAGAAAAATACCACTCCGCGCGACCACCCTAGAATCCTCGAGCTCTGATCGCGATCTACGCGCTCACGTCCCGAACACGAAAATAATGAACCCGCATTAGGGGTTGCAGAGCTCGTGGATCGACATGGATGAAAAGGTACAAACGAGGGGGAAGGGACGGTCGGCTCATTGTGCGCGAGTCAAGTGGCGAGGTCTCGAAAAAGGAACCGGCATCAGCTTTTTCGCAACGAACGTCTCGGCGGCCTGTCGGAGTCGATTCTTGCACACTCGATGTCCCCCGAGTAAATAGGGAAGGATTAGTGGACGTTGAGACGCGATGACGACTTTATTCGCATGTTACAGCCGCCGCCGGTGGTACGGCAGCGTCAAGCAAATTTACGAGCAACGAACAAAACTTTGTTCGTGGATAATGGGCTCCTCCTTGCAGGACAAAGACACGCTCGTACAGCCGAATTATGTTTGCACCTGAATAGTATTTCTGAGTTCTGCATAATAAGCGTCAACAAGTATTTTCATTTGTACGAATAAAAATATTAATCATTTATTCTTTATTCTTTGTTACTTCACGCATACACACATATATTATATATATTTAGAAGATAAAGGTTTATTTTTTTTTAAATATTAAATTAAAAAATAAATATTTGTAATAATATGTATTGTTTCGCTTTGAATAGTCCGTCAATAATTTGTATTTAGTTTGTGTAATTGAGGATGATCACAAAGATCGAAACATTTGATTTTACTTATTCTTATTATTTGCATTTGATTTTATTTATTGACTTTATTGGTATAATGGCTCGAATAGCTCACGTTTTAAATTATTTTAATAAATATCGACTCGTATAAAAGTTATTGAATTAAAAAGTAAACATCGGCTTTGTATAAATTCATTTACATAAAATTTTAAGTCAGTAATATTCTTGTTGTGTTTACATACATTATACTTATTACTTATTATGCTAAGTAATGTATAGCGACACAATTATTGCTGACGCCAAAACGAAGTGTAAAGGAAGCCTTGAAACAGCATCGAAAGATCGCGGGTAGAACAGTAATAAACATTCATATATGCCGACGTGTATCCGGGCGTGACCTCACCCACGTGATAGCGCGAACCTGTCGTCTGCTCGAGAAGAAGAGAAGGAAGAAGAGGAAGAAGAAAAAGAAGAAGAAGCAATTCCGACAAAAGCGGCGCAGCGCCATTCATCCTACGGTAGACTTTTTCATATGTTAAACGTCTTGTGTCCTGTGAAAAGGACTGTGGAGATTCGTATGAGTGAGGCGTGATACTGAATCAAACGTCTCGTAATAAAGGATGCTGCCGTTTCAAAGGACCGTGGGATCATTTTTATGTTTAGCCCCTGGTCGTTCTCGCGCGTGACGCAGAAGACAAGAAAATTCGAAAGAGTTATTTTTAAGCATTTCTCTGTATCGCGTAGATTGTAACATCACACAAAGATCGAAAAGTACCGTAAAATTAAGACGTATAATTTGACCTATATATACATCGGATCCAATAATATCGGATTTCTCAGTCACAAATGGCATGTACAAAAGATGTCAACATTCCACGGCTTGCTTGTGAAAGTTCTTCCTACAGACATACCGTACACTTTCCAACGCATCGACTACTCATGATTGCGCGTCTCAAAGGTTCATCCGATCCCCTCGGTATCCCAGTCGAGGAGTGCAGCGACCGCAGTGCACTTTTTAGCTTGAAAAGGTACAAAAGACTCGCTTGCGGAGTTTGGTGTTCAAGTAACTTAACCCACACTTGGTACAAAGCGCGCGCTGACCTTCGTACGCCGACCTGAAAACAGGGATCCCGGGCGTATCTGGTGTACCGCCGTGTACCGCGAGCACGGGAACCCAAGCTTCCTCCTTGCGGTAAGGATGCCTCTTTCGCTTAGTTTAACACAGCGGTAGTTATGAAAAAGTAGCAGCGGCTTCCTCAAAGGACTCGCGTGCAAATAGACAACGCAGCCCCAGTGAAGACAATGCAACCTGAAACGGATAGTACCGCGAGGGAGAATTCAAGACATTTTAGAACGATAGAACTCGAAAAAAAGCGACGGAAGATGCGCGTTCCTAAGTAAGGCCTCCTTAATCATGCTTGGATTGATTCGCCCGAAATAATCCACTCGCTCGACCAAGCCAAGTTTCTTTCATCGATTTTCGCTCGCTTTTGTGGTAAATCAACGAAGCCAGTTTGCGGGTAGATTTCGTGGAGATTCTCTCTATGTTGTTCTAGCGCTATCGCTTCGCATCTTTCTGAGAAAAGACGTGTATTCGTAAGATTTAAAAACGCAAGGTGTAATTCATGAGTAAATTACCGTGAAATAAATGTTAGTATCTCGACAACTTCCTTTATTCTGTAACTCTTAACGACAGTGTTGGTATATCATTATATTGAGTTACAGAATAGGGACTTTAGATTAAAACACTAAATATTATTATACACAGTTGGAAAAAATGTGTTGAATTTAACATAAATCGCATGTCCCAAACGGTCCATTTAAATTTTTAAGTCAATTTTACTCAAGATGAATATGTTAGAAGGTTTTTTGTTTTACAAACAAATATTGTGTAAGAGAATAAATACAAAGAAAGATAACATCGACATAGTTTGTAAACAAACCGTGGAAACATATTTTTTTTCAGAAAATTAACATTTATGATATGTTAAGTTAACACATATTTTATTCATTTGTCTTAGAATTTATGTTTTAAAACACATTACTTTTATGTTACTTGTTCACTTACTCATAAATTGTGTCATTTTGACACTAAGAAACATCAATGAATATCAATTTCACAAAAAATCTTTAAATAACATAATCACATTATGTTAAATTAACACTCGAATATGTTAAAAAATTCAACACAAACTGTTAACACAAACGTAAGTGGACTGTTTCCAATACAAATACACAAATTTTTACTGTGTAGTAAAATCGATTGAATACACTACTACGCACTGGGCACATTAAAGCCGTTGTTTACTGATTTAATCAGAGTATAAAAATGAAATGCAAATATTTCAAATTATAAAATACATATATTATCTAACAGCGTAATAAAGTATATTAAGGATCGCTACTAATTTCACAAAAATTGGCATTTCTCACGATTTCGAGAATTAACAAATATAACTTGCATGAAGGTTTAATAAATCCTTGTACGGTTCATATCGTAGAGATAACGTGAAATGCTTACGTGCTCGAAAGATCCGCGAAAGCTCCCAAGGAGTCTCACGTCGATCGTGAATCCTCGCCCGCGGCAATCGTCGATCACGCTGCTTTTACGCTCGCACAGGCACGCATACACATGCGTGCGTGATCGGGCGCGCAGGTGGAGAGGCTGGTACCGGAGCGCGTTCGCTGGCGGAACAGGTTAATCTCCAGGATTCCAGCAATCAAAGTGCCATCGCCGTTTACGGCCATAGCGCGAGATTTACAGGTAATGCGCGTCGTAAGGTAGATTATACGCAGTCGCGGTTTCGTACTGGCGGCACATAAACGACCGATTAATCCGAAAATACTGTCTTAGCCCGAGGATCTTGCCACCCTACTCTTACCGCTGTGCTACCATCGGCGGTACCACTCGTCCTATCCGATCTTCCTCATCCTCCTTTCCCCCGGCAGTTGACAGATGACAGCCCTCCGCTCCCGGTGGAGTTCGTTCTGGGAATAATTAAGCGAAACTTTAGTGGTCAATATTCTACGGCTGTTTATTCGACCGATAAAGCACGTGATGTATAGGCGCTGAAAAAAAAGATGCTAATTGTAATGTCCACGCTGCTAATGCGCACGCGAGGGCCGCGACCGGATGACGAAGAGGCCGCGTGCGAGCCACCCCGCGGAGGCCGCTGGTCGTTCAGGCAAAACGATTCGTGACTTCTAAACGCATCGTGAAGAGAGTAAACTATAACCAGTCGCATGCTGTGATGTAAGATATCCGACTGCCATTACCAAACTCAGATAGCTTGTTAAGGATCGCGATGGAATTTCGCGTGCCAATTGAACAGATAGGAGTGCGCACGAAGTAAATTCTTACTACAAAATATCGAAACATTTACGCTACTCTCCCGATGAAGAGAATATCTATTTTTCAATCCTTAGGTTCACGTTAGAAAAATATATGTATGAATCAACTATCTGCTCATCGAGAGTGTTTCTCGACATACTTAAGTACGATCGCTACTTTCTACCGCAGCAACGATTCGTGTCAATCGGCGCGATATTATCGGCGCACGTAGCTTCCCTGGGGCGCGGTTCTTCAATTAGTACACGCGCGTTACGTGGAATAATAATCGGACCGCGTGGAGAAGGAACGGCGGCGTGTAGCTTCGTCACCTTCCGGAGAACCTCATTAACCCAAAGCCGCTCAGCCGGTCTTAACCCCGTTCTCCGCGAAGTCCGCTAGCAGGTCGTGCGCGATAAGCTAATCCGAAAAATTAATTCCTTTCTGTAGGGTGCCAGGTGTCGAACCGACTGTCGGCTCACGGTCGCGTGCATGTGTGTGTACGTGTGCGCGCGGACAAGAAAGGAGGATCGACCGTGGCCTGTCCGCGTAATTAAAACAAGCGTGACGAGGCCTAAACGCTTCCGGTGCCCGGACGCTGTGCACACGGGGGACCTCGAGCCGGAAGCTGGATAAAAAAGTACCCAATGAGAGTGCGGCACGGTGAATATTATCCCCGTGTGCACGAGGAATACAGGTCGATGACCTCCATAATGTATAATCTAGGAGTGTTTAGTTGGTGATGGTGCAGTAGATTACTTAGAGCCTCTCATATTATCATATTTCAGATAACTTGTTTCTTAAATAAACATCGAATAATTAAATGCAATTAACTAGAGCCGATGATGCTACTTTGACGATAATCATTTCAATTCTTTTTGTGTTTTTTATTAATATTCAGTACAGAATATTGAAAACATGTAAATATAATACAAGTAATTCTAACAATACAAATAATATCAAAATAACTTTTCACTGAGTGAAAACAAAGATAGGAAATTACCGAATTGACATTTTCGATAATTATAGCGTGATATCACCGATGATTCTAATGTTAAAGCTATTAACGTATCATAAAATTAGAAAATTTTTGTTGTGCCATTATCGTCATGTTGTACAATTCAACACAATTCATAGGTTAAGTATTCGATGATACCAAGATTAGATGAATCACGCAATCGTCAAAACATACCAGCTAGAGGAAACCGTAAAAAATCTCGCGGTATGCGAATGATGGAAAAAGTATTTTTACGATTCGCTCACTCTCACCGGCATGGCAAGTGGTTAAATCAACATTGGTAACTAGCGCGTAGAAGCAGTAGATAAGCGCATGATCGATTAGAATGAAATTGCGCGTTCCTATCACGCGGTAGGCGGAGATCACACCAAGAAGGCTGCGATGGAGATGGAGATCTCGAGAACGGTGGGTTCACAGGCAGTCCTATTATACTCCTTAACGGCAATCATCGGCAATTGTCTTCGTGTCAAGCCATATCAAGAGAGGCAGCCTCCGAGTATTCAGATTTTACTAGCCCGGGCCCTGAAGACGCGGCGTTCCCGTGTCTCCTCGTGTCATCCTCAACGAGCCTCCACACAATGATAGCATTATCGTGTCACGAACGTGCCTCGCTCATCTTCCGAAGAAAGTAAGCGGCGCGATGGTGGTGTAAACAGCGGGAAATCGGTCAGCCTGAGGCGACCCGAGTCAAATTTCTCAATCGTGCATATATATATTATAATATATATATGAACACGCGAATTTAAAATTAATAAGATTAGTAATATCTATGAAATAATTTTGAATTGAAAGATTAAATGCGATTTACTTATAAATAGCTTAAGAAATAGTAACGAGGATGAGAAAAACTCGGTATATGGACTACCTCGAATCGCTATCCTTGAACACGATATAATTTCTTATTAGCACACTTTCAAGTCACGTTCCTAATCTTTTACGGAGGAAAATAAATTAAGCGGATAGTAAAGTGAAACAATCTATCAACAAGGAGATAATTCAATATTAACTCAGCGATTCTAAAGCAACTCGCGGGGAAAACGGGGATTTCTCGAGAACATCTGCGCGCGAGCGAACGCGAGCGTGTTTTCAGGTAAGGATCGATTCTGCTCAGCGGGGACACAAGAAGTATAATATATAAGAGATTCTCGAAATGTGCCATGCGACGTTGCACGCTCGATTGCGAACGTCGCACATGCCGCTTTCAGCTCGTTTTATTCCTTGGACCGGACGTCCGTGGGAAGTGCAGGTTGCAACCTTCAGAGGGGGATGAAAGGGCTTGTGGGGTCCGATGGATGCAGCTTGGGCCTGGCAACAGGTCTCGCACGACCTGGGCCAAGCCTCCCCGTGCGGGATTTCACCTTTCATGTACCTATACGTATGCTTCGGGTACCGCGGTCTTTCCCGCGTACAGGTGAGCGCCGATTATTCCTCTGGGTCGTGCGAAAGCGATTTCGTTGTTGTCGTAACATCGAACAGGCAGCGCGCAATTTCTTCCCGAGTAGAATAGATCGTTATGCGCCGTGAAATTTCTAATTGCGGTACTCGACAGTCATAAGTTGCTTCTTATTCGTTACCATTATTGTACGTAACGCTCGGGATAAATCGATGAGTTGCGCCACGTTTCGTAAAATTATATACGCTCGTCTCGGAAAAAAATGTTTGTGATACAACGAACTTCTCCGTTGTCCTGTCGACAGTGGAGACGTAATGTATGCTCGACCTCTGATACGCGGAAGCTTGTTTTGAAGAATTTTATTGTAACATAAATAATAATTCACGTGTGAGACTCGGTTGTTGGAATTTGACTAGGATAAGTGTAACTTAATATCTTCCTTGAATACTACGTAAGCAAATTACTAGATTTTTATAAGATTTTTATGTGAGGCAACTTGTATCTGATAGAGATAACGGTGAAAATAATATAGCAAAAAAACCATCCTCGAAGTTTAGATTAATTTATTTTAATATTCTAACACTTTTATCACTTTTTATATTTATATAGTCCTGTATAGAATTCCTTAATAATATATATTTATTTAATTATTATAATGAGTTTATATTGCAAGTACCTACATATTACACAGTAGATGAACTATCAGAGGCAGTCGTGTACGCGATAATGAGATTATTTCGCAGTCTATTTTTCAAACGGAATGAACAGCCTTGAGGAAATGAGGGTAGCCAGCATTACGTAAAGGGTTAATAACACTCGTAATCAGTCAGCTAAAGAGGGCATTACCTGTCCAGAGCTGAATACAGTACAGTTTCTCCTCTTAGAAGCCCTACAGAGTCTTAATACAACAATATACACTGCATATTATGGCAGGACGTGATTATATGCCACGCAAAAACGTAACAAGGTAATACGACTACCAACATTGGCGTGGAAATCAGTGGATTGCTTTCATGTGACATAATAACGATTCTCACATATGATTTATAGATAACACAAAATTCTAATTTTTGTAACGAAATATTAAATAAATTAGTTATATAAATTGCATTAACAATTCATTTCTCAGTGAGAGCAATATAATTGTAAACCCGATTGAAAGAGATGAGAAAATCTTTGCGATGCAGATGAGGAGTTTGATACTTTCTCTGCTCCGCTCGCTTCTCTTTGGAAAATCTTAGCGTGGAAGAATGTGTATAAAGAGGTCATAGGAAATGCATCCGAGAATTCGAAGCAGCGTGATCCTTATAATGGATCCATGGGGATGCATTTCCCATGGAATGACCGCAAGGTGGTCCATCGGGTTTCTCAGCTCTCTGCGCCGGGATCCCCATCGACACTAGGCTCCCATGGAGTCCCATAGACCCGTACACCTGCCCGCGCGATTACCGCCCCGCTGGAAACTTTCTCTCTCTCTCTCCCTCGCTCCCTCCCTCCCTCTCTCTCTCTCTCTCACACTCTCTGCTTCCCTCTAGCATCCGCGCTGCAATCCTTGCCTGCAGTTAATCTGAATCCATCAAACGAAAAAATCACAGTGGAGGGAAAAAGCGAGGTAGTTTGACCCGCGAGACCGAGAGATCGATAACGGTCGCTAATTAATTCGTGTTCCTAGCACGATAATTGGAGTACCTATCCGTCGATCGGATCCTTTTCCACTTTCCCACGTAATGCATCGTGCCACCATCACCATCACATGTTACTCTTACGATGGTACTCTCGGTGTATCCCGGACGTCGCCGCCGCTGTTGAATGTCCCATCTACGGTCTCGCGAGCGGCATAGTGCGCCGCGCTGTGCTCGATCCTTTCTCACGTGTCACCGACGCAGTAAATTTCATTCCTCGTGCGCCCGCTCGCGTTCATCTCATGTGAAACTCTGCGATTACCGCCGTGGGTGCATCGCTCCTTGCATTCGCGCCGCATCCGCCGCCGATGGCTGTGTATTCCACATGGATCACGATCTGCGTGCGCGAGCCGACCGAAGACATACGCGGTGATAGCGGCCGATCCACGCCCCACTTTCAGGCCCACCTACGTCGACAATCATTGTCATGTATGTATCTCCACTAAAATGCCATGTCGGATTCTACCAAGATTTCCCTCGCGATCCATAAATGTTCTTCCGTATGTTTGACGTGTAACTAATTTGCTTGAAACATTGTAATATTAGCCTCTCGTTTCTTTCGTGTATATATAATAGATTAATATTATTTTAATTTAAGAAATGGTAATTATTCGTATTCTGTAATTATCTTTGCTCTATAATTGTAATTTCTAAAAATACAATAATTGTAAATTTCTTTTCAAACGGACCACACAGAAAAAAAAAAAATTAAGTGATTCAGCAAAGCTACAGCTCTTGCTGGGCGAATTCAACATTTTTCTTAAGAAAAAGAACTGATTAGTGTTCCAATAAACTGTTTAATTATATAGTAACTGTTAATATTTCATCAGTTACTGATGTAATATTATTAGTTATTGATAGAGCTAATCAGTTTATTGAAACACTAATCAGTTATTTTTTCTAAGGGCTATAACTAAGATTTGATAGTTTAACAAAGAAATTACGTCTGTAAGCAATTATTAGTCTATTACTCAGCTATTTCTTTGTTACAATGAAAATTTAATGTAACAAGTTTTTTTCATTACAGCAGCAAAAATACGCACCATCTTAGCTAGCGTGTTTTGTTACAAATTCTGATGTATATATTGGATTGATTATCATAGAAAGTTATCTTTGTTGTATTAACAAATTCCCTGCGCTATTATAACAAATATAATTACCTATAATCACTAATTTTATGCAACTGTACAACTTTACTAGTTTAAAATAGAAAATTGGCTGTCTGTATATTACGGCTGTAGATTTTCTGAATCAATGAAGCTTTTAGTTGTTTTAACAAACCTTTTTTTCCGTGTATGAATGCTAAATCAATTGTTATTCTTGATGTTATCATGAGATCATAATGTGCAGAATTTTAAGCGCCTGCCATTGACAATTCGATAGAATACCAGCAGTAATAGCAACTAGAGGCTGCGCCGCCACCGCCGTCGCTGTCTCTAGTTCTCACGAGGTTACGAGAAAGCGATTCCCTCTCTCTTTCTCTTTCTCTCTGCTCCCTTTTCTTCTTTCACCCGATCCATCTTTCTCCATGCTCCTTCCACAATCCCGCATCGCTCCTCATCCATTCAATGCAACGACTATAGATATTACACCGCACGTTCAAGTCGCACGCCCTAGAATACGTGGCCCGACTCCGCAAGAACAGTTACGATAACGCAAACAGCCAAAAAAGGTATATGCTAACTAATTGTAAGGGAACATGTAATAACGTAAATAGGAATAAAAATAAAAACATAATAGAGATCCTATTACGAATCGAAATATGGAAATGTATATTTCAAGTGCATATAAAAAAAATTCGTATTTATATATATTTCATATTTTTCCTATGCAACACAATATTTTTAAAGAAGAGAATTTGATTGATTCATAACCGTAAATTCTTATTTTACACTACTGATTAGATCTCGCCTAATAAAGCAAATAAAAAATTGGTGAACCTAATCATTCGGCTACTATCACCGCATAAATTCGCCACTGCTAACACCTGCCGCACGTTCATCCATACTTTTCCTCCTCTCCTTCCTTCTTCATTTCCTTCTTCTTCTTCTCGTAATCTCCTCGCCCGCAAGTTCTTCACCCGATCGTATCTTCGGTATGCCTTCCAACGCAGATTATAAACCGCCGAGATTTATGTCGATTCCTGGAATCGGGCCCAGAAAGAAAGGGCGAGACACCACGATGTTCTTCTTTCGCCTCTTCGCCATTCTCACCACCCCCGTTTTTTTTCGCGCACCGGCCGTTGGATTATCGCGGGAGTTCGATAAATCAAGTTCGCGCGAGCGAATACGAGATGGATATCGGATGCTCGGCGAGCACCTTCGTGTTTTCAACACGAAAACGTGCACGTCCATATTTAAGCCCTTTACTTAAGACCAAACCTCCCGGTCGTGTATGAACAGTCTGTATTAAATAAGTCTAGCTTAGCAATTCCATTCTCATTATTCCACGAACTTTTCATAAAAATTTTCGCTATATAGCACGTTATTGATTACGAGATAATATAAAATAATATAGCATTAAAAAAAACATTATAAGTTGGTAAACATTATAACTTTTAGTCGGAAAATTCGTGGCAAAGTTTGGAGCATCATTAAGCTGTAAGCGGCTATCTATAATAGATCAATGGTTCACGAAATTTGATCCAAAAGAAATAGACACCCATGGGTCTTATCCCGGAACTTCGTGAGTGAATCCTTCTTACTCTCTCACGAGTTTGAGAGCTGAGAAAATCTTCCCACAAAAGGTAACAGGTAGGTATCCTGTTTCCATTGAGAGACAGGTAGAGTTTTTCGCCTTTGGCCATCAATACCTGTCTGAAAGATTTGTGAAAGGACCTCCTTTCGGAAGGAACGGATGGAAAATAGATTAATATATGCAAAAGTTCCATTGACCGTCGATTTTTTCCCACCGGAACAAGTGAACCTATCTACTGAAGGATCTTTCTCGAAGCTCCTGTTTCACCTGCTATACTCATCCTTCTATATATACAATATAAAGCATTTAAGAATCTTGAAAGAGTTAACCTCGTGTCCTTTCCCAGGAGAAAATTTTATAAGAGTATTTTATCACTAGTTTACTAAAAAATCTGCGCTATATTATGATACACACTAAAAAAAATCTTCACTATTATGATATTATTTGCAATATGTATGATGTTTATGATGTTTCATAATCACTCTTCGTATAATCGTACACGGAAAAAACGGTTTTATTGAAGTATTTGAAATTTTAGCTAAATACAGACCTAAAAATAATTTTATTGGATTATAATTTTTTTGGAAAATAATTATGTGGACGTTCAAACGGGTTGGTAGAATATCAAAATTTTTTACAGCATATTGCTCATTATACTTGAGTTTCCTACGTAATTATTTTGATGGCCCAACAAAATTAGTTTCAGATCTGCATCTCATTTAAATTTTTAGACACTTAAATTAGACGGTAAAATCATTCTTTCCATATAATAATCTAATTCGTACAAAAAAAGGCAATTCGAATATCGAACCGTTCACAAGCTCGCCCACAAGTTCAAGCTTATATCTCCGGGACATCGAGAGCGCGGCTTTTCTCTTTAGGGGTCGCGACTGAAACAGCCGAAACCAACCAGATGCTTTATTTTATGGTTTTTCGAGACAATGTTCTTGTATGCCGTTTTTGCTCGCGGGAGCCCTCCGATATGGACCGTACTCAGACCCATTGTCTTCGATAAGCGTACTCGCTGCACAGTGCAGCGCGACCCTATTGACCCGGAGACGCTACTTTATTCCCGCATTAAAACTCGAGTCTCTGGCCACGAGAGCGCCACGGAAATTTCGTTCCGAAATTCATTACGTGGTCCATGTTGCGGGTCCCGCTGCTGAACATCGCTTCCCGGCGCTCGCACCTTGTTGACTTTTTTAGCGCCGAGTTTACGCGCTTTATTACGATGCCCAGCGTACACGCAAACGTGTATCCGCCGCTGTTTATTGGTTTAAGACCGCACCTGTGCTCATGCAGGAGAACGCGATGTTTTAAACGAAGAAGCGAACTCGTGGAGAATATGCAAAATTTTTTAGACTTTATTGAGATTATATATCCTTCTTCCATATATATTTACCTTCTTTTGCCTGTGAAAGTTGAAAGAGAGAGAAATTGACATAACACAAAGTTTCGTCAATAAATTTATTTCTTAAATTACTTAATAGCATCTGCAACGTTTTATGTCTTTTATTTTTTTCTTTATTCATTTTCTCTTTTCTTTATTAATTTTGTCATTTTTTAAAATAAATTTTTGGTTAAAAACGGTTTATTAAAAATGAAAGAGACGGATGTGGACCTTTATGTTTATGGAGAGGATTGGCCAAGGATAAAAATGAAATACCAAACAGGCCCGTTCACGCTTCTAAAAAATATGCTCGAAGGATGCACGTCGTTCGGCATCTGCGAGATAAAATCTAGCGTTACTTTATGAGCCGCGGGTGATTCTTTATGGCGTGGAGAATCCGCGCGTAAACGCCTTTTATCTCTCCTTTTGGCGACTTCTTCATTTTTTCCTCTTTTTTCTCGAGGCTGCAGGCGCTGACAGCCGAACTTCCTTGGTGGAACCCGCTGCTTGATCGCGCCGCGAAATTCCAAACTGAGAAATTGATATACCCAGAGAGGTAACTTACTCCTTGATGAACGGCACCGCTAAAACAATTTATTATCACGTCGAAATGGAACTCCGCAATATTGTAATTCAAATTTTTAGAATTATCTTGTATAAAATAATAAATTATCAATGTAATTATCAATTATTTTTATAATTTTATTTGACTTGAATCACGAGAAAACTTATTAGTGCATCATTGGCATTAATTATCCTTTATTTCAATGCTTTCATATGTAACGAATTTTAATATCATGCAACTCAATTGCTCCGTCAATCAGATTATGAACGCGGGAGGAATATTTTACATAAACTGCTTATTCATGCCGATCCCCACTCGGTTCTCGCTCTTCTCCACAAAAATCTCGCGCGCGAGTCGCGTGGGCGATCATCTCGTAGGTGGAATCGTTTTTGCGTGCATACGCGCGTGCACGCGAGTGCATTGTCTCTTATTGTCCACCGGATCGGCGTATCCGCTTTCCAAAACTCGAATACGCGCAGCGCGCAGGTTGGATTTCTCGTTTTAGACATCGTGGCGACCGCCATTGTTCGCTATCGCCCTACACATCTGCATGTGCTTTCCAAAAGGCTTAGGACTAACGGCGATTATATATTATTATTCACGTTTCCCTCCTACGACCCGCTAATGTGTCTTCGTCGCTACTTGGATCCCCACGTAGGCAGCGATTCTTCGGAGCGAGCCGGGGCTTTTGACGAGGTGAGAACTCTGAATCATCATGAATAAGCTCATCTTCCGGGAAATCGATATTCCTTATTAAACTTCAAATTTTTAACTTTTAAGTTAAAAGTAACTTTGAAGCAGTTATTGACAATGACGAAATATATATTAAATCCGCATAAAATATCACTCAAATTGGTTGCTAGAATGTCAAAACCTCTTGCAGCATTGCTCATCATACTTGAAATTCCTACGTAACTATCTTGATGATCCAATAAAATTATATTCAGACCTATATCTTACAGCTAAAATTTTAGATATTTCAGCAAAATCGTTCTTTACATGTAAAACTAATTTTATTGGACCATCAAAATAATTACGCAAGTATCCCAAGCATAACGAGCAATGCTGTAAGAAGTTTTGACATTCTAGTAATCAATTCGAACGTCTTATATAATTATTTTGATAATTCATCCAAATTATTTTCAGATCTGTATCTATAGATAAATTTTTAGATGCTTCAGCAAAATTCTTGTTTTCATGTGATACTGTGTTTTAATTGATGTTACTGCATCAAGCGAAATTTCGCTGCTTTTTACCATGTATAGTAGATTTTTATAATTATTGTTAAAATTGTTTATATATAAAAAAAAGCTACATCAACAAATCTTCTTTCCCGCAGTTATCAGAGACATTATCAAGTACCCGCGTAGTGCGTGCTGTTCCGCATCGTGGCTAATCTGGAATTGCGACACGTGCACGTTTCGCGAAATTTACGGAGCCCGCGCGAGTTGATACGCCGAATCTTAAAGAGTGACACTACGTATGCGCATGCATCTCTAAATTCTTTTTTCCCAAAAAGACGAAGAGTGATAACGTTGAAAAATGCGCGTCCGGGAGATTTATTACCGAGCGTTAATGCGAGACAAGAGCGATTGCGGAAATTTACGTTGTAGAGTAAGAACAGATATCAAAATAGATACCAAAATATAGAATTGACATAGATATTAAATTTACATAAACGCAAGTAAATAATAAATTATAATCCTATATTAATACATTATCTTTTATACAATATATTATTTTATTAAAATCTGTATTCCGTAAAAAAAACCCAGTAAAAAAATTTGTATTTGTGTTGGAAACGATCCACTCACGTTTGTATTAACAGTTTGTGTAGAATTTTGTAACAAATTCGAGTGTTAATTTAACATAATGTGATTATGTTATTTAAAGATTTTTTGTGAAATTGATATTCAATTATCTTAGTGTCAAAATGACACAATTTATGAGTAAGTGAACAAGTAATATATAAATAATGTATTTTAAAACGTAAATTCTAAGACAAATGAATGAAATATGTGTTAATTTAATATATCATAAATGTTAATTTTCTGAAAAAAATATGTTCCTACAGTTTGTTTACAAATTGATGTTATCTTTCTTTGTATTTATTCTCTTACATAATATTAGTGTTACTTTCTAACATACTCATCTTGTGTAAAATTAACTCAAAAATTTGAATGGACTGTTTGGGACATACGATTTATATTAAATTTGACACATTTTTTCCAATTGTGTAGTTTTGATGTCCCGAGTATTATAACATACATTTTGTTTCAGGAAGCGTTCATTGATCCGTTCATTGATGCGTTCATTCATTAATGTGTGCACACAGCAATTAGAGAATAATAATAAAACCTAGTCGAACGCCTGCGTATACGAAGTGGGTGGCGATTGCCGTTTTCGCAGCTGCAGCTACCTGTATTTTTCTGCAGCACGTTACCTTCTTCCCGTTCCTCTCTCGCCCGCTCTTTCTCCTTCGATCATTCATCTCCGAGTCCATTAGAAGCAACCCGGCTCGCGGTATCGCTCGTATCAGAAAGTACCAGCACGTGTGTATCGGCGGCTTCTCGGTCTCTCCCGCCCTTTCCATCTAGGCGAAGCTCAGATCGCTCGCTTTGTGCTGGGAGGATCTCTGCTCATAGATCACTGTATAAATAATAATAGTACGATAATTGTGATATATCGTGATGTGTTACCAAGCACTCCGTTACCACACGGGCTGAGAGGAAGATGTATGCAACGCAAGGTGTACTTACTCATATGGTATCTCTATGTAACACAGGAACACATACTCTATTTTCACTCTGATCTTTTCATGTTGCGCAAGTTATATTATATAAATTTCTTTTTTTTTACTTAAAATGTAAAATCACCGCAGCCAACTTTTTTCGACGGAAAGAATACTATCCGAGTATCTATTATCGGATGAATCTGCGATTAAGTTATCTATCGGTGAGTGTATTCTAACGACAACACATTCGCAGCGAACGAATACCACACACCTTGTGACAGCTAACGTTAACGACTCGGCGATCGTATGTGCTGATAACTGGCGCGATTCAGAAAAGAGCAATTATCGCGGGATAAAGAAACAGCAGCGCGAGGCAAAGCAAGGCGAGACGATGCAAAGGCGCCAAGTCGTGAGCTAGTTGTTAAGCGATTCCGATAACCTCTCAATCGTTCGGCAAACGGCTGGAAACTCTCGGTCGATGGGGAAGAAAAATCGTCATCGAGATCGGCCGCCTTCGCCAACGCGGTGAAATAATTAATGGTAGACCAAGCGACCTGGATCGGCCAAGAGTATCTCTTCTTCGTTCGCTTAGTGTCTTCCTCACGCGGTTCGCTTCGCGACGTCTCGACATGACATTAAACAAAGATCGGGCAATCTACTACTAAATTTAAATTCGCGTTGAAGGGGACTCTCACTCTAAAGAGTGGAAATTGAATCAGTCTTGAAAAAGAGTGACGCAATTTTTAATCCTTAAGTATGAGATTTCACTTTTCAGAGTGAGATTCACTCTAAGGCCAGTTTTCACAATATATGGTTACCTAAAGATTAAAGATTACCATGAAATTGATAAATGAATTTCATTGATGAATCTGTTGATAACCTTTAATCTTTAGGTAACCATATATTGTGACAACGTTAAAAGTTTTAGAAAGTATGGATTTAACCCTAATATTCGCAAGTCCAGTGAATCCAAACATTTTCTTCAATTATGTTATGAAAAATTGTTTATGATAAATTTTTTCACAACCTGATAATTTTAAGTTACAAAATCTTATTTCTCGTTGAACAAAGTAAAAATAAAATTATTTTATTTAGTAAGTGAATCTTATTATTTATAAAGCTATAAATTATTTGTTATATGTGTTAATGACATGACATAAATAATTTGATGATAATATACGACCGAACGTATTTATAAATTTCTGTCGAATTTTATCTCGAAGTAGTTAATATTGTTTCTGTTTTCTCGCAATGGGTCGTAATCCTAAGCCGGACAGCGGTCCTCACATCCGCCGATTTTACAATGTAATATATTTTTGAATTCACGAGGACACGATACGTAACTGGCAGAAAAGAACCAAGTCGGGTGACTGTGTCGCCCATCATCAAGAGCTTCCCCTCCGAACATTGCGAGCAAAGAACGACCGTGACGGTAGTCGGCTCCCTGCAGATTTGTGGTTGCCTGATTGAAATAAACAGCCCCACAGCGTTCCTCACTCGTGATCATCATTCCAGATCGTCTTATGGCTATCCCTCGACTTCCTTATGGCGATAATAAGTTACATCGTCGTATAGAATATTGTCAAAAAAATACGAGCGGACGAACAAAAGAAAAATGCAAGCGGATTAATAAATAACTACTACAAGTTATGGCAATCGCAGTTTTTCAGATGTATACAATACGTTGTACGACGAGAATGGCATGCATTTCAAATCGCGTCGCGCGTTACGGCAAAATATATTTATTCACAAACGTCGAACGCGATGCAGCAAGATAGCAGTAAAAAATAAAACGTCCAATTACGTCAATCTTGAAATCCTGAACGACGGTCGTCCGATGCGTCCAGCTTCCTGGAGACCTCGCGGGGCGTGCCGGAACATGGAACTAGACGCTCTCGGTATCCGATTTCGTGTTTATGTTGTTTACGAGCAGAGTGGATATTAGCGTCTTCACGAGAAACTCTCGTGTTACCGATCTCTGCGGTCGCAGCCGTCGGTCCACCGTCATCGGCAATCGTGTAAAAACAATTAAAAGAAACCGAACCGTTAAAAATGCGATCTCAGCGAGTCGAATCCTCTTAAGACCCTCCCTCACGTATTACCTTTCTCTTGAGATTCGGTCGCGAGATCGCCAAGGTGTTCTTGCGCTCGCAACTACGCACAATATTAAAAGGCGCCACAACGTTTAATTATAATCAATTTACGATGGCGTAAAATTCACCCTTTCCTTTTAGTCTGTATTAACTTTTAACTCAATTAAGCATAATACATCGTAGCTTGAACGAGATGTATATGTTTTGTGCAATAAAAGCGATATTAAAGTAAAATTAAATCGTAATAAATTTCGTAATTAGCAACAAAACACTCGTCTCTTAAGACACCTGTAGAGAAAGGTCATCGATACAGACATAAGTCTCCTAAAACGACATCTTATTTCTTAGAAACTAACCTTTGCACCTTATTAATACTAATTAAAACGTGATTTGTTTAGCTAATTAAAGAAGTACAAACTCATAATTCATATATTTGTGGCTTATTTCTACATCAAATCAGCTAAAAACAAATTCTATGAATCCGAGAAGAAAATTCTAACGATGTTTTTTTGCAAATTGCGTAATTAAAATAATAGTGACTGTATTAATAATATTATGTCAATTTAAATGTTTATAGTTTCATAAATTAGTTTTCTTTACAGAATAGGATATATCTTTATTTATAAAATAGGAATGTTGGCATTATTGCCTACTATGTCAGTTTTGGAGCCCATTTTATCAGACGCTCATTTTTGCATAACTTATGAAAAACTTAATTATTACAAAATTGCAAACAGTATTATAAAAACTGCTTATACTGATTCTATCTGATAGACACTTTTTAGATTATATTTATGTTTTGGAAGTTGTATTTTTACCTTTTGTTTAAGAAATATTGTCTAAAAACAAAGTGATATATCGGTATCAGTAACTTTCCTCTATAAGTGACACTTTCAAGATCGCTTTCAGACATTATTGTAAAAGGTATCAGTTATCGCTTGATGTTTTGCTGCTAGAAATGATGTGGCTCACCTAGAAATCCTCAAGTAAGAGTTTGTTCGCTCTCAATTATTTCCTGATAGGCATATACTTTCACGGATAATAGTTCATTATATTTCATGGCTGCGTTCGGTTTGGACGCTCACATACTGTAACCGCACCATAAAGCCAGAAACACCGAAAAACATAAGGCAGTAAGCGAATTGGCCGATCATAATAGAGAACATAAGATAATAATCTTACTTTTTCTACTGTGATTGGTCGTTTCACTTACGTCTTAGTTTTTATATGTGCCATGGCCTTAAACACCGTTTTCTATTATATACACTCTGCAGAGCGAAATATCACAGAGCCATATTTGTCCCCAGATTTTTACTAAAGAGTTTCTAGCACTTAGAAATTCTCGAGTAAAAGATTGGACACCGTTTGGTCCGCCATATTTTTCAGACACCTACCATATTTAAAATAGAATGAGGTATTCACGAATTTCATTTTCTCTTATGCACTTATCTCATTCCACCTTAAGCAAGTCCTGAAAAATATGACGGACCAATCAGAAGTTGTCTAAATAGTGTCCAAGTACTTACTTGAGGATTTCTAAAAGAATCCAATCCTACGAATTTCACTTACAAACGGATCACCACAGCAAACGCTCATGTTCGCCACATCCCTCGAATCTCGGCCTTCCTGAGGCACGTCTCGCTTTCAAGAGGCACTTGACTTTTAGAGGCGAACGAACGAAAGTTACTGCCCGGACCGGACGGTTCTTTAACTTCACGCTGTTTTTACGCGGCGATACGTCAAACAACGGTGGACCACCTCGCAAAAGAGAGACGCAATGTGGTAGCGATGTTAGTGCTCAGCCGCGGCGTTAAAGACCGCGTCAGACTTTCTGACCTCACTAACACTCTGTATATACCTGGCCACTGTTGTTGTCCTCACAATGTTATTAGCTCCTCCCCACAGTCGAAGAGGAACGAATCGTCTCAGCGAGGGCGTTTTACATACCGCCAGTTTATTTCCCTTTGTCGAACGAAAAAATATTACGATGCACCAATTCCGGCGAGCTATTTCGAATACCGCTCTCGATTGAAATTCTTACGGCGTGAGTGTTCGTCGTTTAACCCTTTCGCCGTCTGACCGTTAATACCTCTACAGTAGAATTCCATTTATCTATACTCTATTTATTCCTGTTTGCATCAATGCAGATTAACTTTAATCTCGATTCAATTTACTCTTCATCTTTTTCTAATTTCTAGAATTATAGAAAAAGCTGAATCGAGATTAAAGTTAATTTACATAGCAGAAACGGGCATTATATAATACGAACAGGTTTATGCTTAGTTTCAAATTCACACATAGCTGAACTTTTATAATATTATCCACTGGTTTTTTGAACGTCAGAATTCAAATAAAAATATAGAATATTAGGGTACATTCAATTACAGTTCAATTTAATATTAAGTTTATATTTTTAATTATATAAATAAATGGAATTTAATAGTAAATTTATAAAATTTTGTAAGTGGATGAGGTATGTACAAATTGTCCGTCATTTTCATAGACATTTGAAAAAAGTCTCCTATTATCAAAATAAATAAGTATTAACAGAAGGATGAATTAGAACTTCTATTATCCGAACCATTTAGTTATCGGAAGTGTCTTGTTCCTTCGATAAACAGAGTTCTACTGTAGTGCTATACGAATCACTGTGTCATGCACTCGCAGTTTAAAGGTATAATAGCTTCAAAGATAATAGGTAATTAGTTCGTCACAAAAACAAGCATTTTTTTCACATTTTGATTTGCCAGAACTCTCATCGATAATGTTTTAACGTGCTTGCTCAACCGCGAAACAAATGTCAGAGCAGGCTGGACCACACCGGTGTTTGGGTTCCAACGCACGAAATCGAGAGTGGTCGCTCGGTGGCGCACGCTGGAACGCCGAGCGGAATTCCAAGAAGATCGTATTTTTGTTTTTTTTCTCCCTCTTTCTCTCTCTCCAACGGAGAACATACGAAGCCAGACGATGAACTCCACAGTCGGTTGTTCTGATTTATTAATTCCTGTTTTATTTCACGATCAAGATCAACGTGACCCGCTTTACAACGACGTGGTTAACGATAACATTTTGCGACACTTGCGTTTAACATAGAATTTATTAGCATATAAATACTATTCCTTTTATGTAGCTTTAAGTTTTTTACATTTCGCTATTTAATGTGACAATATCTGGGTACGTACAATTCTTTGCTCGATTTTATGACGGAATAAGTGCACACAAAGTAGTAAAATATTAATTAGAAAATGCGATGTGCATTGACCGTAGAATGACACAGCTGGTTTGTCGCGCTTATGATACGCGTACGGTGCGAATTATATGCGCTATTTTATCCAAACGGTTTGACCGGCAGTTTATGATTGCACTCGCCATATTTGCGTTGAATAGACCGATAAATACGCCACATACGAGACAATAGACTTATAGTTATTGTCACCGGGTGTGTACCTGTATGCGTAAGCGCGGCCACGATGTAAGCGGTGTATTGTGGTCCTCGATTTAATGCTCGAAATTCAGCGGAAAAACGTGCTTCGATTCGTTATGTCGCAAATTACGGCACAATGCGCAATAATGGAAGTCGGCTACGATCACAACCGGTAGCGAACTGCGTTCACGTGGATGTTGCGGCAATGCGGATAACGGTATGATTGTAACTTTCTTTATACTACGATTAATTGTACAATAAACCAAATAACGAGAAGTTGAATTAAACATTCGAAAGAACGATTGCGAGAGTGAATTAACCGCCGACATACGGAGAGCCGTACGTTCTCCTTTCGATGAGCGAATACAGCCGAAGTGATACTCGCACCTTCCATTTGCGATGAACACTGCACGGAAAGAACGATAATAGAATTGAAATATATAATAATTTAGATATATAGATCTAAAAATTAATTGTTGGATCAAAATAATTCTAAGGAAACTCAAGTATGATAAGCATGAGTAATGCTGCAATTAATTTCGTTTTAATTAAGACGCAAAACTGCCTACGTTTTGTAACATTTCACATCTTATCTCTGCTCTACTTTATACTACAATTCTATATAGATTCACATAAATATACCTACTAAAATAATTTATTTTCGATTTTAACGAGCATATTTTGAAATGCGCGGCGAGTCTTTGAGGAATATTTTACGCGTACGAAAAAAATTATTTTATGAAGTATCTAAAAATTTAGCTAGATACAAATCTGCACAAAATTTTGTTAGACTATCAAAATAATTATATAGGAATTTCAAGTAAAATGAGCAATATTGCAAAAAGCTTTGATACTCTAGCAACCATTGCAGTTTGAGCGTTCTATATAATTATTTAGATGATCTAACGAAATTATTTTTAGATTTGTATTTAGCTAAATTTTTAGATACTTCAGCAAAATCTTCTTTTCCGTGCGACAATTGAGAAACGCTATCAAGTGTTTTCGCAATAGTGAACGCCAGAATCGCGCGTCATATCAACCAGCACCAGTCTCGGAAAGGGTTATTGACAGTCGCCAAGCGGGGAGCCGATAATTAACCGCTAATTAATAGCCAGTGTAAAACGCCCACACGCTTTCTCCCCCTTCCTTTTCCCCGTCGTTTCCAAGAGGGGGCATCGAACGAACGTCGCTTCTATCTTTCCCTTTCTCTTTCTTTCTCTCTCGTTTCTTCGCTTTGGGATTTTTACGAGCGTGAGAGGCGGCGAGTGCGAGATAAGATCAGCTCGATGCGCCCCGCCGATCGGAGCTCCAGATCGAAACGGATCGGCAGATTCTTATCCGGTGATTTTGCACAGCCGGAAGGTGCATCGGAACGCCGTATAAGGTCATTTGTACGATCGACGGTAGCCCGATGCCGACGCCAGATCTCGCGGAGGCTCACGTACGTTCACCTGTACGTGTCCAGATTGTGTATCGCGCAGGTACGAAGTTTACGGAACTTCTGAGGAATTTTCGGCGAACTTCTACCTCCTCGGCTCCAGTGGTTCTTCGTGGAATCTGCGACTTCATTTCTGCAGATTGACTGATGTCTAACCAACTCTTGCTTGAAGATAAATTTCATGACTTTTGTGTAAAATATTGTGATTCTTCGTACAATATCAAATTTGCAAAATATTCGCAATATCAAATAAAGCAAATTTTCAATACCAGCGGTTCTCCATGTCGGTTCTCACGTCTTTGTAACTTCCCAACTCTGCAGTTCGTCCCTTAACAAGTTCCTATTCGAGCAAGAATGCTGAGTCTTAACATCGCGTGAAATATTATGATTCCTTGTCTAATAGCAAATTTTCGAAACGTTCCCGTCGGTCCCACGGTACCCGCTGAGAGCGAAAAGCGCGCTTAAAGCGAAGAGGGGCCCGACTTGTTTGCTTGACGTACGTATTGTAATCGTCTGGTAGGTGACATCAGCATGCACAGTCTTCGATGACAGCTGGAGACTCGAGGACCTTGCCGTAATGACGCTGTACGCGCAGCATAATTGCACACGAATGTCCATAAAACTTTCGAGATCTTATCGCACACGACGTCGAAACGCGCGTCTCGGAAGAGTGACCGGTCGGTGACGGCGTTAATTGCCGCGCTAAAGCAAGTTTAATCAGACCACCAGAATGTGCACTCGTCCGTGTGGGAATACTAATTTGATGTTAGCACAGTCAACGAGCGGATTGCGTTGCAAAGAGAGGATAAAAAAAGAAAGATTTACCCGCTGCCGACGAACCATATCGCGTGGCAATAAAAATAACTGCCGTCATTATTCGCCGATTATCATTAATGTTTGGACTGCAAGGTATGTAATTAAATACTATGATAACCGACGTAGTTAGTAACAAGGTGAATAATATAGAACTGGTTTTGAAGCATTTATTATTGTGTAATTTGTGTCGGCTTCGTCATGCACATTTCCCCGGATTGTTTCAAAATGTTAAACTAGTGAAGAATGATGACATCCAACTTAGATTTGGGAAAACATCTTCAATTAAAAATTTGTTCGAAACTTTTTATTTCATCACATTATATTATTCTAATGCAAAAAAAAAATAAAAACAACTTGTAATTACTGCATTCTGCAAAAAATTCGTCAATTTTTTAATTTATCTTTCGTCGACGTGATCCACACCAACGCTGGAATTTATGCCAATTTGTTTGGTTCCATCGTACACGACGAAGTCACATTCGCCAACTCCTCTCTCGCTTTTGATTTGTGCCCTTGTTATGCTTGCTCCGCTGGAGTCGCGTTACTCCGAGGAACAGCGCACCTAATTTCGTATTCCCGTCCGTGGCGGGCCACGAGTGCGTAATTCCGCCTTAACGAATCTTGGTGCATCTCTCGCAAGCCTGGTAGGAAGCCGCGTGGTCGCATCAGCGGTAGTATCGACGAATGGAAGAAGAAGAAGAAGAAGAATACGAAGAGACTAAGTTAGAGAAGAAGAAAGAGGAAGGCAGCGGGCAATGAGAAAAAGAAGGAAAAGAATCAAGGAGATCTCGAGAGAGACCAAGAAGGAGGCGGGGGAGGAGGCGGTAAAAGGGGCTTCCTGTTCGGAGGCTCGTTAAATCCCGTCCTGGGCATCCCGAGCGTTAACTCTGGCCCAATTAGCATACACAGCGCAGGCTACATCGTGGAATACACCTGCTTCTTGCTCTTCGTCGATCTTTCTCTCTTTTTCGCCTGGGCGCGCGTTCTCCAAGAAGCGCTCCAAGAGCGCGAGTTCGGTTTCGCTCCCGCGCGCAGGTTGCACAGTCTGACGCAGGTGCCTCACCTGTTTCATCGTGATGCGTACGTATATACGTGCCCCGTGTACGACGGAGTACCGATTTACGTCTCTCGTTCGAGAGGCCACCGTATATATAAGTGCCTGCAATCAGTAAACAGGATATTGAGGACCAATGCGCAACCATTTGCGGTTAGTGCGAGAGGAAGACGCATTTTTCTCTTCATGCAACGAGATCTATGGTAGATCTTTGCATTTCTCATTGGCCAGTATATAATCGGTACTTTTGGTATCGACAGATGGATCGAATAAGGTGGCTTATTTTTTTGCCATTCGATACTGCAGATTTTCCATCGGCTTATCTCGTCCAATTTTTACCCTACTTTCCCTCATCAGAGATTGCAGAATCCGAGCGCGCAGGTGAGGTATGAGAGCTGTATGATACATGTGACAAATTAAACTGGCGGAAAGGAAGCTATGGTCATGCAGGTGCCCCGCCTTCGCGTAACGCGCGTACAAGCGAGAGTGCGCAGGTTGCTAAACAGGTGTATCGTAAAGAAATAAATGAAGATAGGTGTTGAATAATAAAAGAAATATAATAATAATTTCATAAATAAGTAGTAATAAGTAAGTATGATAAGTAAATATAGTAATAATTTCATGAATAATTTTTATTGTAAACTATTTATTGTTAAATTGTTTATTAAAATTGAATTTTCTGAACATATTGCATATATAAATTTGATGTAATCTACTTTAAAAAGAAAGAAGTAAGAGATAAATTTTATTTCAATTATACATCGCAAAATTTCCAAAAATATTGTCAAAGAGCTTTATTATCTTACTGTACCATTTTAAACAATTTTACGTAGTTCTCATTCATCGGTTTTTTTTTAATTTTTATTGAAACATTAATATTTTTATTAATTTTCGCAAAAGATATTAGCTTAACAAAGTTGTAATTGGAGTACTTCCAAGTTCTCGGTATGAACCATCTAATTGGACGTATTGCTAATAGCAATGATGATTGAGATAACTAAATGGCACTGATTGAAATTTTGTCGAGTTAAGGAGGATAACATCCCAGGCTACGCCCCTCCACAAATTGCTGTAGCTCAAGCAGGTGCCCATCTGTCTCGCCACATAAAAGAATCTTAAGTCGAACGCAAAGGAAGGAGGAAGCCTGCTCAGGCTGCAAGAAGACTCAGGAATTTGCAACAGGTGCCGTGAATCAGAGAAATGGTGAGCGAGGACGAGCTTAGTACGCAGCGATACTCGCTTTCACATATCGATATTCACTTTCTATATTGCTTGGATTCAAAAAGAAAACTGCGCGATGAAATATAATAATTATATAATAAAATGCAATAAAATAAAATAATTCCACACAACAGAAATAAAATAATAATATATCTTAATCAATGACACCGAATTCTTATAAAATTTAATTATACATACAGGTACATAAATTTTTAAGCAATTCAGTGTTTTATAATTATGTTGTACGAGAGAGTGTGTCGACAGGATTAAAACTGATCAAAATTATCGCGGCAAATCTTATGCAACGGACGTGCGTCTAATCGCCGAAGCGATAAGTACCGTGCACCTGGCAGTGTTTCTTCAGCGGAAGGTGCGTGCACCTGTTTTACGATGTGAAATCATCTCGAATCATGCATCGTATGTACAAGGCAAAGAACGTGCAAAGGATCCAAAGAATCAATAAAGAGGCACAGAAAGAGAGGCGTTCATTGTATATCCATTATACACATACTCCAAGCTTCGCATAATTTCGAACGTGGTCGTACAAAGGTAAAAAATTACGACGGTGAAGAAGCACGCAGGAATCGTTCCTGATTGGCAGACGGCCGATCTGACAACGGCCGTTTTCACAGCCGAATACGCGAAAATGGGCTGCACGGTGAAACGAAGGGAACTCGGTTGAAGGGAACCCAGTTGAGGTTGAACTCAGTTGACCCCGCTGTGTTCACCCACACCGGCGGGGCCCGAGGCTCCGTTCGAGTCCTCTCCGTCTCTTCTTCTTCTCGCTCGCTCACACCTCACTACGCCCTCTCGACGGTTTCAACCTCCTCTCCTCCATCCTTCCTCTCATCTTCTCTCTCGGGCGCGTTTTAAGGGAGACTTTATTTAGTCGTTTTGATTCTTTAATTTTTTCTTCTTTTTTCTCCTTCTTCTCTCCTTCCTTTCCGTCGCCGAGGCACTCGCTCTACAGGTGTCTGCCGCACCTACTAGTCGCGCAGGGTGAAGAGCGAAGAAGGTGGTAGAGATCTGGAAAGAGAGAACCCGAAGCCCGTTCATACAACGACGACGACGACGACGACGATGATGACGACGACGACGACGACGACGGTGGCGGCAACGGTGGTGGCGAGGAACGAGAAAAGGGCAAAGTAGAAACGGAGAACCGGACTGCCCACAAAAGGACCTAATAATGAATCATAATAAGCGCGCGGACGCGTATAAGCGTGCAATGGAGCCGCGGATTTCGTGCTATGCGGGGAGAGACGTGTCTCACTTTCATATATGCAAAGCACACAGCCATGCGCGTACGATACGTTACATACGTTGAACTCATTACACAACGAAGAAAATGTAAAACTGCGGCGCTCGCTGAGTTAGAGTGGACTCAGGACCTGATTGCCGCGGTAGCCATTGTTTCAGCCAAACGACTGGCTCGTAATTCCTTCCGCTACCGAATGTTCGTCGCTCCATACGCGTGCACCTTTCTCCGCAGCGCACCTGACTGATATCGAGAAAATCGATCAAAAGTGCAAATCGGGGTTCAGGAGGAGAGGCAGAGCGGAGAAGAGAAAGCGCTCGTGAAATTCTTGGGAACAGAAACTGTTTTGCTCTTTCGATCGTACTGTAAATTTACGAGATCTGAAATAAAATTCTTGAGAAGAAAATGCATGGAAAATATAGCAATAGAAGGAAAAAATTAAATCAGTTAAATATTATTAAATAAATCGAATAAGTAAACAAGCACCAAATCGGTCGAGACTGGATCTCGGTATGCCTAATGATATTTATATGTAAATTTTAAATACATCTTTCAGTTATATAAATTGCGCGCCGATTACTATCGGACTTGGAATATTAATAAGTTTTTTTTATATAACTTTATATAAAAGACTTTTCACGCGTAGGAGGATTATATAATCATTCTCGGTATTGTTCACAAAAGCTTTTTACAAGCTTTTTATTTCGGTTGAGGACAAGCTTGGATTCCACGTAACTATAATACCAATGACGCATGAGTTAATACGGGTAAGCGATTATCGATTGGCTACACAGCTCGGGAGAGATACCGCCCTCGCCAATCGATCAGACATAATTCGATCGTTATAAAATTCGAAAGAAATTGTCCCGCTTCATTTTTCTCCAATATATGAGATATTTTCTCCAATATAAGAGATATAACAGTATATCCTTCGAGAGAGGTTCATATATTTAATTTAATAAATGTTTCAAAAAATACTTCAGTCATTTTACATTTTTAGTTACTTTTACACGAAATTTTATTTAACATAAATCTTTTATGCGTATATTTTCTGTTACTTGTTTTGTATATTATCGGTAGCACCTGCTTATATGAAAGTTATACGACCTGCTTCGAGATTGCCTGACAATTTCCTACATCCCACAGGTGACGCACGGGTTACAATGGGCGCAGGCACGCCTCTTTTCATACGCTGTACGCCGCTATCCGTTTAAACAGATTGCACGTAATACAACCTGCAACCGCGTGTAGTAATGACGGAGTAATGTGTAAACATTTGTAAGGGAATCGACAAGGCAAACCCTGAGATGATATCGCTCAACCAATATCGTTTCAATCTTAGAAAAATTATCGTTTTCAATAAGAATTATGTGTTATCCTCTCGATGAGCGGCACCGTTCAAATAGCAGATGCATGCGGACGTGACGCTGATATCCTGATGTATTCGAAAAAAACATGCGCCCGCGACCGTACTCGTTTTCCTCGAGCGGGCCCGGTAATTGGGGCCCGGTACGACGGTTCCGCGCGCGGTGTGCCCGTCTCGCAGGTTACACTGCGCCGAACCGTCGTACCTCCGGGCCACACTTAGCACCTTATCCACTTAGCCGCTTCTCACGACTGCTCCTCCTCATCTCCTCGCACCTCGCCGCGGCGTGTCTCGTTTTATAAGGATTTTTGCTCCGGGGGACGTGACACTGTCATGCCCGGACGAGAACAAGAAGAAAGAGTAAGAGAGAGGAGTCCACGGCGAGGGTGAGTACAAGAGAGAAGCCGCGGAAGGTAGATTCGACGAGGGATCCGTGAGACCCGTTGTGCTCACCCCGACATCTCTCACCTCGGAAACAGAGGGGGCAGGTTAACAAAAATCCTCGGATTTAATTTTCTGCACCCTTACTCGCGCGCACTCACCTCGGGCTAGCGCTTAACACGGACGGCGATCTTCTTCCTGACGCTCTTTCATCGATCTTTTTTTCCATAATATTATTAAATTGATACAACAGACATTCGCTTGATGCTTTAAATTTTAATATTAATCTACTTTTAATAACACATTAATATTATATAAATATTAATTTATTTAATTAATACTTTATTTATATATAATATTCACACATATGGATAAATAGATTATAACGTACAAAAGAGAGTGTCCTACGAAACATTATATTTTACCAACTTTAATTGCAAAGTCGTAAAGAGCAGATGCATTTTAGAGAATTGCTAACAAGGATGAAAGTGAGAATTACTTTTTCACTTTTGGACTTCGTGCACACGCGGCGAATTCACTATATACGCGTGCACGTATCTCGCATACTGGAATCCATTACAGCGGCGGAGCTCGCAGGAATAAATTTCCATAATATTTGGCAGGTTGACACGCCTCGCAAAGAAACTGACCCCGCTTCGGGCAACGATCATTCTCTTCGTTCTCTACACCTTCTTGCGCAATAAACGTCGCCGCTCGATTATTATTACGAAATAACTATTATTTAGGTATTTCTAAGCAGCGAAATACTTTTGAAAGATATAAGCTTTAAGTATAATGAAATATTACGTCGATATATATGTAAAACGTATTAATAAGTAATACGTAAAAATTTTATTTTACAGTTTTTAAAAGATATTATCATTGCAAATTCCTAATCCACTCGTAAAATAACCATGTGTTACAATCTAAATGGGAGTTCATCACGTATATCTTATGCTTTAAATACAAAAAACAGCCCACTGAAGAATATATATCATTATAGCATCAAGATATTCATAATCATATTCTCGAGAGCCAAATCGCGGGTACCGCCGTTCCCGACAATGGGCCCCATGGGCCCGTCGGGATCGACCATGGGGTGAATTAATAACCAGAAATGGCCCCCGCTAAACCCCCTCGATGCCGTACCCCTAATTATCCAGCCGAGTCAGTCGCGCGCGGCCAAGGGGAGAGGGACCTTAATACCTCTCTCGTCGGGCCTCACAGCGCGATACAAGCGCGTCGGAGTTCGCGAGTACTTGAGGCGCACGCGTGGGCCGGACGTGCCGAGCATACGGTCCGTTTCTCGGGCCCCGTCCGTTGTGTTCAGATGTTAATAATGTTAATGGGCCGGAGGTTAAGCTTATCTGTCATGCGGGGCCTCAATAGAGAAACTGCGCTCTTGCGCTCCATTCGTTCTCTTCTTATTCCGCATCGTGCCCACCTCCTTTTTCCTGCGAGACTCCTTCCGATGGCTTGTAAGGTCCCAACGCGCCGAAAAGAACTGATCCGCGTGTTCGAAACACCGAGCGGACGGTATTAATCCTGGCGTGAATCCGCGTAGCTTTCGAATGCATTAAGCGGACATGACGCCTGTAATAAAGAAAAAAATGACGGTCCCGTACGTGGGAGCGAGCACGCGCCCATTTACCGCGATTACATTATATCTATCAAAGCGCAAAGAATTTAATGTTGGGCTCTACAATGTAAGTGCGCTGTCATTAAGATTCGCATACGTATAGAATAGGTTGAGGTAATGGCCGTTTATTATTTAGCGAAATATCGATATTTTCTTATTCGCCTGGGGCGTGTGGCCCGCGCCGATCGTCAAGTTCCAGCGATTCGGCGATGGGCCCTTTGATCGTGCGTACCTCTCGAGCACGAGCCCCGAGGCGGCGACGCAACCTCTGGGACCTCGTAAGTCCGCGACGGAATGCGCGCTTTCATCTGAACGTTTAGGACCGTCGAAAGTGGCGTGAGTTAAAGCAACGAGCCGTTTTATCTCTGAAATTACTCACCTTGAAATTATTCATTCGCGTATTTATAAAAAAAGTAACATAAAATTTATATATCACACATTCGGTGTTGCAATATCACGTAAGTATTGAAATTTTCGGCTTATAAATATCGTTGACACGTTGATTAATAAATATTATCATTGAAAATGCATGCCATTACATATTCATTAAATTATATAAGAACGAGAGCATAGAAAGTTTTATACTCACGCTGTAATATCGCGTTTCGGCCTTGAGGCCAAATTTGCGCGAATGTACACGCAGACCCTTCAAGGCACAAAATGTATAGCAGACAAATAGCTCACGAGCCCTTTTAGCGGCTCAAAGAGCGAGCGGTGCGAACATAATGCCGAAGACGCATTAGTCTTTGCGTTCCAACCAGATCGTTTAATAGTGGTCATTATTTATACGCGGAGTACTCTAATACCGCACCGTATCGCCATGACCGGAGCTAAAGATAGATATTATGTGTACAATCGTAATGTTTATTACCGCAATTATAACCGACTGGTTGTATGATTACCTACAATGTCATAAGTGCTTAAAGATACATAGATTACACGGGGGCGCCGGTTGGGGTCGCGTTTATCTTTGCATTGTATTCTCGACGCGTGCAACTAAACAACCAAATCTAAATGACGAACTTGACGCGATAACATTCTAAATACACGCGTTGGATTTGATATACAGATCAGAAAGACGTATATTTTATCAAGATTTTCTTCCTCTTATCAAGGCTTCTCGCAAACAATGGAAACTTGCATAATACACAGAAAGGATGGTTTTGATAAAGTATTTAAAAATTTAGAGCTAGATACCAATTTTAACCATCAAAATAATTATACAGGGAAAACTCAAGTATCATGAGCAAAGCTGCAAAAAGTTTTGACGTTCATAAGCAACTACACAAAGCAAATCCAAGTATATAAAAAATGACTTTAATATGTGTTATTTAGTTTTCCGTGTAAAAATAACATTATATTACACGTTCAAATATATAAATCCATATTTGTATGCAATCTAGCGTGTTATTTTTACATGGAAAACTAAATCACATATATATTGAAATCACTTTTTACACTTTTTACACACTGGATTTGCAGTGTAATTTTAGCGTCCTATATAATTATTTGGATGGTCCAACAAAATTATTTTCAAATCTGATATCTACACTAAATTTTAAATGAAATCATTCCTTCTATATGCCATTGCGACTACTGCAAATTACATAATATAATTACATAGTAAAATTGCAATCGCGATAATCATTGTAACCGACGTAAACGAAAACAAAAAAAAAATACGTTACGGATGAGAGTGTCAAGCGCAAATTTATTAGTCGCGAGGCACATCGGACAGGCTAAAATTCCAGTGCTTGATCGCCGCGGGAACACGGTGCGCTTCCCGCGGATCGCGCTTGGCCGTTGGCGCGATTTATGCACTGTGCCCGCGCTAACCGCTGGATTATACGCGGCTAGCATGAACTGCATCCTAGGCATCGAGACACACGCGAGACTAATGCACCGGTTAACCACTGCCGGATTCAGGGAGAGATCGCGGATCGGTTACGCCCCCCTCTTTATCTTCCCCATGGAATCGCTTCGTTTCGTAAGGAAGGAAGAGAAGAAGCGAACGAACTGTGCTCGAACACAGGCTCGTTGAAGCTGCAGGTGCGCCGTATAGCGGTAGCTTGCTCTCTCTGCGCGTCACACATCTCTCTCTATGCTCTTCTTTTATAAGCACCTTTAAAAATCTGCACTATTTGGCTCGCACTCATATTTACACTCAGGGACTAAAACTCTCTCCAAGAGCTCTTTTATTTATGCCATTTGAAATTTTTCATGTGTCATGCAGGTTAAAGGCCCATTCCTCATTACTGCAATCTATTGTATGTCTGTGTCACTGAATCCAAAAAGAAGCTTACAAATGTTGCGATATTATACTTCTTTAATATACTCGTACATTTCATGATAGATTAAAAGTCCATTTGGTGACATAAGTATCGTTCTTTGTTATTCATTGAATGATAAGAAAAATATAATGAGATTTATGTCAACTTGTATCACTAAATGGAAAGCATCCTAAATAAATCCTCTATACACGATAATAAGAATTTATTAATTGAAGTAAATTAAAACCTATCATCGTATGACACTTATTAATTTCATCATAAATACGGAATTATTATTATTTTTAATACATCACTTATATTATTGTCAATAAGTAAAAGAGGCGGCGAGATCTGTTGGTTTCCATGAAATTATATTACTCTTATTACATAACTTAAGAATGTATTTTAACATAGGCTTATAAATAATTGTCATTTTGCGCTGGCTGAGCCGCTCGGCTCTTTTCTGCAATTTACTTCTACTTGCACTAGCTGTCCTAAGCAATAAATCAACCTATTCCTGTTCAGCGATTTCTAGTATGCCGTTCCGTTCGTTCGAGGACGCAGGCGCTTCCTCACCGACCGGCAATCAGCACATGCTAATACGAATAATCCTAGACCACATGCTGGCAAGTAATTAGAATAGTGAGAGATGTCCACGAGCTACGTGGGGTCGTTAATCGTCGTTGATAGTACATGTGCAAGGTGAGGTAAAACTATCGGCATCCGAGAGAGAGGTGTTGTCAGTGAAAAGCGAAAGCTAAAAGTGTATGATAAAGATAATTCGATAAAGCATGTCATCGTAAAATTGAATATAAAAGTCATTCATAATGTCGAGTGATTACACAGTTAATTTACGAGGTAAATAAAAAAAAATGAGTAATCGCCAAAAGTGCTGCCGATAGTGACAGTCATTAATCCGTACAACGTACAATCTTTTTTATTCTGTTCACGAATACGCGTCCGTATCATGAATTCGAACAAATGACGGTTGTTAAGCATGAATCATCTTTACATGCCAGAAAGCAAACGCCAGGGTACGAAATACGATACGATATATAAATGATTGCTTCGTGGCAACAATACTTTAAATAAAGCTAATTCTACACTAGAAAAAATGTTGATTAAACTAACAAAAGAGCCCAACAAGAATAACATTTTGATAAAATCAAGCAGAATTTTTATGATAACTGTTTTATCAAAATTCCAATTTTGTTGGGCCCTTTTGTTGGTTTAATCAGAACATGTTTTTCAGTGTAATATACAAATATGTACTAAAAGTAAAGTGTTTTAATTTAAAAGATTCTGTTACAATGACGTGTGCGAATATAATTTTATAGGACTAACAAACGACTTGTCAGTCAACTTTGCTAAATCAGTCCGATATGTACATAAATAATTAATGCGAAGCGTGAATCGGCCTTAATCGGGAAACAACATCCTTCGCGTTGTTCCTCGCGCGTGCAATTGTGTTCCCCAGCATGCCAATATCTATCTCGATATATCAAGCGAACGGCTCGCGATCGCTCGGGTACCAGTTCCCAGAAGAAGAAGCGGACAAAGAGGCGAGAAGAAAAATGGGAAGCAACCGCGGTAACAACATTGCTAAAAGCTACGCAAACTCCATGGACACGCGGCCGCGCAGTACCGCTCGCGGCTCGCTATTCGCCGGCGATATTTTATCGAGGAAATATCGCCTCCGCCCGTCCCACCGCCAAGTACAACCTCCAGGTGCTAACGTCGTCGACCGCGTCGGCGTGTATCACGGCGACAGCTTAAAGGACATACCTGACGATCGATTATCCGGCCGCGCGAACAACGGGGGTGACACTCGAGCCGGGGTGGCAAAAGCAAGACAGCGGGAAGAAGAGGGAAAGGCAGAAAGATTCCGCAACCCGTCATCCGTGTGGAATGCATAATCAAGATTCCACGAGGCCGAAGCGCGAGCGCGCACACACTTGTTCCTCGGCTGCCTGTTTTGTCTCGTGCCCCGATGATTTTAAATTACGCCGGTATCGTCGGACGATCAGTGCCACGGCCGCGGTGGTACCTGCTGGACCGGGCTAAGAACCACGAGTACGGCTCTTTCCAGGCGAGATACCCGCGATATCAACGACGTACCCGGACCCGGTCGGAGCCCAGAGTCCGCTTGGCTCGTCTCGCTGTCGCTCGTACATGAAAAGAACATCGTTTTGAGAGATAAACGAAGAAATTCCTTATTTCCCGAGCATGATGTTAACCGCTGAAATCGTCACTTTGGAAGAAATATCTATTAGCATTTTAGATAAATATTTATTAACATTTTAGATAAAATAAATTAACAGCGATAATAATTAGAAGCACTAACGTGAACACACTGCGTGCATTTTTTTAAAAAGATGCTAATGTTGCGTGCAAATAAGTTATATATTATGCACCGCATAATTGCGCTGCAAAAAGGTAAATTTTCATCTACTTTTATCTATAAAATTTCTAGACCGAAGATCGCAAAATATTGTCAAGAAGTTGCTAAGTTATGTTAAGTATAAACGAGATGTTATACATACTAATGATATTTCTTTTTCGCACGTTTGCGTTTTCACACGACTGCGCATATAGTTGAATAATTTAGATAAAAGCACGTTCTCCAATCACGGTCGAAACGATACGTCCCTGTAAAAGGATGTTGGGTACTCCCGGTTACCATGGTGGGAGGCGGGGGAGTCGCGAGTAAGAGAGGCGAGCGAGTTAGGTATGTTGTTTAAATAAGAGCAACGCGAGTCGCCCAAGGGCGAAAGTTGTTGCAGCTCGCTTGGCCGGTGCACACCGCGTGGCACGCTCTCGTACGTGCTGCGGACCAACAAATATAAATGCGTCTGGTATCGGAGACAAGTGAAATGGAATTTTCGGGGCACCAAAGGTCACGTCGAATCATATCCCATGATACAACGGAATTTGATTCCATCCCTTTGAATTTAGAATTATAAACAAAAACGCTAATTTTATTTTTTAGAAGGTGGGAGTCTATTTTGTAAATCTTACAAAATTTTTCTTTGAGTAAGATTTATTTATAATTCATTATTTTATTGAACAACGCAAACTATGACACTGTTTCAGCCACTAGTGGCTTTCTTCGTCTTGCAAAGGACATTGAATCAAATATTTGTAAAAATATCAATATTAACAAAGATAAAAAATAGTAGTAAAAAATGTGTGTACGTCGCGAAATCATTAATGAGACTAGTCGACAGTAGCAGACACGTCGCAGAGGTACAAAACATACATTAGATAATCCTCGTAAAGCGGAGGACGCTTAGATATAACACGTATTCCCGATAGTCGGAGAATAAATGTTAGCATTAGGAGAGACAGGCGGAACGAAATTTTCGACGGAGCAGAACGTGCCGAGAGCAGTCACGATAGATCGAGACTGGATTGTATGCAGGCATTGGAAGCATCGACCTTGTGCGCCGGATCGTACTGGATCGTGTTGATGTATCGATAGTCATTCGTAGCTACTACCTGCCGCCTGAACAACTGTGCTCCAATGATGCAGATCATCAGACAAGTCATCGGCCGTGTTCATGAAATGAAAATTTGAAGAAATAAAAGTTACTTAATTTATCACCAATAAATCTTTTACTACCTATTAGTCGAAGGTGCAGTGATATATCTATGGTAATCAATGCCCGAATCTATCGAGACAATAAAAAAGTTCATGCTTATATACACGGAGAGAACGATTTTGCTGAAGTATCTAAAAAGCTAAATCCTATCTTTACTTATGATAGCCAATCAAACCATAGACTTGTACTTTTTCCATATCCCAGAAAGTCTTCTTGCATGGTTCATCTTTTGTCTTTTTCTCTTCAATGTGAAAGGAAGAAGAAAAATGAAGCGTACAAGGAATTTAATCCTGAAGTATAGAAAAAGAACAGGCCTCGTTCTATAATCTCTTTAGACAGTCAATCAGATAACATCCTCATGAATCTTTTTTCTAGGGTTTTAGAAACTAATTGTTAGAATATCAAAACTTTTGCAGCATTGCACATCATGTTTGAGTTTCCTACATAATTATTTTGATGATACAACAAAATTGTTTTTAGATCTATATCTAGCTAAATTTTTACATTTAGCAAAGTCATGTATCTTTCTTTCCATGCATCTTTCGCTATTACTTTTCTATTCCTCGATCGCGTAGTCGATGGACACGCGTCTCTCTCCGTGACAAGAAAGTAAGATTTCATTATTCGTTATACGTGCGGCGCGATGGCAGTCATAGACCGCCAGTCGTTTCCGTGCTTCGTCCGAGATGATAAAACATTATGACTGTTTTATAGGCGGACACGACAGCACGGTAAATCATCGGCGCAAGCGAGCAATGGCTCGCGAAGCCATGAGAGATTCCTTAACGACCCGATGTCATAGTCGAACGCCCGACCGGCCCGACCGTCTCGATGCCGATCACCTTCCAGTGGAAATTTTATTTTTTCCATCTTTTTTTCTCATCTCAGGAAGAGAACGAGATGGTTTTCATGATATTCATGATATTCGCGCGCGTGGCAGGTTCGAGAGAGTTCATGCGAGAGCAAGTTCTCACGCCTTTCGTTCTAGTCCGGTAATTGCTGGACAAATCGAAGCTTCAGCAACCGGCAACGAGGCAATCCCTGACACAACTACATATGTACGTGGCCGCGTAATAAGGCTGGTAGTAGTCACTATCGCATACCTCGCACGTTCGGGATTATTATACATCGGAGTATATAGCGACGAATCAAATTACCTCACGCCTCAGATAATTAGCATGGCGCTCTTAATGTTGAGAACTTCATTCAGCATCGGTAGCGTCGGTAGCATTGGTTGCTCCGGGAGAGCGTCCGGTATGCGCGGAATTCACGACGAAGATAAGCATCGTAGACTCGTGGAGAGTTGCTACTGAACGCACATATCTCATTTGTAAAAGTACCTGCGAGCACTTGGCAATCTGCTTGGCTAACCTGCTTAACTAATTGTCAGTCACTTACTCATTCGTTGTTATCATGGAGAAGATGTAATAAAAAGATGTAATAAAAAGATGAGAAAACAGACACATACACACGTATACGTATTATGATATATATTAAAAGCATAAAATAAATAATATCAGATATACTCGAGAATTTATGAGCCGATCTAACGAGATACCAGAGACGAACTTAAATCGAGATATGTTCCAAGACATAACTTGAGAAATCCTCTTATAGCTAAGGGCGGTTAAATTATACGCGAACCGAGCGCAAATACATCTCTAACGATCGTGCAGCATGCCTGCACTTTCAACAGGTCACCATGCTTTCTACCAATTAATGGCAGCTCTTCCGGTATGACGTACGAGCAGCCAACACCCAGTATCTCCCACCAGGTTGACCCAATAATACCAACGAGGCACAACGTGCACGTCGGTTAAACTTGGCGATGCACCGCCTGGCCCAGTTGCATAAATCAAGGCCGATCTTTCGGTGGGACCTGGCAGCTAGAGCAACTAAGGCGATAGCAACGAAAGAGGACTGAAGTAGGAGGTGGCGGCGGCAGCGGCGCCTCGGCCGTTTCTTCTTGCTCGTCTTCTTGTTCCTCCTTCTGCTCTTGTGGTTATGATCGGACCGCAGACTGCGACCATTGTTCACGAGGCAAGCGGGGTCGGTTCATCTCGTTATATGAACGCTCACGCTGCCATAGTCGAGAGATAAACAGCGCTATGGGGCTCCGCTGACCGCCGCCACTATACGAGGAAAAGAGCGAAGATATCCATATACCGGGCCGTGAGAGGTGCATCTAATGGGGCGACAATCGCATATCGTTAGGGATACAGTCCGCAGCAAAATCCCGGATTGGCTACGTTGGAGGTAGACTGGACCTTTACATATTCCGGATCCGTTGACTGATAGTCTGACGTGGATGATGAATCCCGCGAATAATATCTAACAATCAGTATACGAAACATATATATATATTTTTTTTTCTTGTTTAATTTCTTATTTTTCAAATAAGAAAGAGGTAATATGGTCGAGGCTAAATCTTGGTGCCTAATAATATTTTTATATGTAAAAATTCTAACTACATCTTTCAGTTATATAACTGATCCTCGGACTTGAATTGCAATCACAATCTGAAGCTATTACAATAATAATATCACAAGCAAATTAATCATTGATTTCATGCTACTTGCATCTTAAAAACATAAAATAAGTCTTAAAACATAAAGAACTTATTGCAAAAAATATTACCAGTCAGGATTTAAACCTGGAGCTTCCCAACTATCCGAGACGAGTATCAAATATTTGTTGTAATAAGTATATATAAGAAAAGAATGTATTGAAAGGCGTGTAATAATAAGTATTGGATATAAATAAAAATTACAATTCATTGTCAATCTCATCCAATCCTATGAATTTTATTCTTGTTAGATATTAAAGAGATCTGCTGCATACGAATCAATCATTCCCCCTATGTCTTTCATTCTTCGATCCCGCACGGGCTTTCAGCTCTCACAGGATCAAGGATCACGAGGAACAAGTGCGAATGTGGTCCTTCCACGAAGTGGTCTCATCAATTTCCTCGTTAATCCTATCATAATCGGCCGCGTTCGGCGAGGAGAAAAGAAAACTGGCCGACAATGTAACACCGTGATATAAATATATCGCCTTATTTATTACCTGTGTATCATCTCCGTAAAAGGAGCAAGACACTTGTTCCAGATCGATCATTCGCCGCCGTCCTTCGTTCGTATTCTCACAATGTTGGCCGAACCGAGAGGAGCATAGCAAGAGGAACAAGTGCGAGTCTTCTTCTTGACCTTCCTCACGCTCGGTACCACAACCACCTCATCAATCTCCTCCTCCTCCTCCGGATATTAACTCACGGCTGCGTATGTGTGCGCGTACGCGGCGCACTCAACTTCCCCCTTCCTCTAACGTCGCCGCTTTCGACCGACTTCTTTATATCTTCCTCACGATCGGCACGTACCGACTTCACGACTTCGCTTTCGTTTCTGCCGTTAAGAGTATGGCCGCGTCACTGCCGGGGTTATCACTGGGTCCTCCTCTGAGTCGAGAGTGATTAATGATCCGCCGTGTACGTCTGTTTGCGGGTTAATAATGTTACTTGTATTGAACTTATTGTAGCGAACAATGTGATCACTTGTCGAAATTAATCTTTAATTACTTTTTTGAGTGTATATAAGTTTTTATTATGCGAATGAAACAAAACATATTATGAAAGAAACAAAAGAATTTTGTGAGGGATACATAATTGTACTTATTTATTCTGGAAATATTGATTTTAATAAGAAAGAATATTTTTTTATCGAAAAACATAGACTTTATTATAAATTTGTAACACAAATCGTTATTCTTCTAAAGAAAAAAATTTCGCAAACATGAAGGCATTGCATTCGCAGAAGATTAATATTATTATATTTTTGCATTCTGATGATGAACGTTGAAATTTTTGCCGATTCCTTGCGATTATAAATTTGTACTCTTGTCCTCTCTGCTTCGGCCTCGGACCCCTCGTTAAATCACTTCTGCATCATCCACGGAGTTTACATAAGTCAGCCAAAGTGGGCCCGCTAACGATCCGGAAGAAGGGCTGCATCAGCAAAATTGCAGTTAATGGCGCGGCCCAACGCCCACTGCGAACTTTTTGCTCACAAAGGTGAAACGGACTGAAGAAATATGAGATTTTATTCGCGTGTAACTTATAATTTAATGAATGTTCCCGAAATAAAAATTTACGTTACTGCGCTAATAAGATGTATTTGTTAAATGTTGCATTCATTTTAACCGCATACATTGTACTACTAGAATAGTAGAAAATTATTATCGGTAACGATGTATATATATATATATATACACACATGTATATATCATTGTGTGAAAATATTGATTGAATTGGATGCGAGTATATGCATATCTAAAGTGGAAAAATTACGCTAAATTACTCTGCACATTACCCACGCTATCGTGAGTTCACGGCGGTAATCACGTCACTCACCTCGCACTCTCCTGCCGCTGCAGCCCGACGCTTTATTATCACATCGACAAATCCAGAGTGCAGCGCTCGTGATAGTAGGGGGGAAGTAGCCTGGCGTAAAACGTAACATTAGATAAGTTACGAGCCGTGCGCGTTCTCCGGCGCACGGTGTGCTAGAGGAGGTACACCGGTCTGCTATACGCGAGCGGAGTCTAAACAGCGGCACGGGAACCATGTACGGAATATCTGTACGACGGGAGCAGTTACGTTCTTCCTCCTTAGGCGGGCGACGCAGGCATGGGAAAAAATGTCACATTATTCTCCTATATGGTGATGCAGCACGCCGCTCACTTAGAAAATTTATCCTCTTACATGGGACCACGCGGGCGCGTCGCGGGAGCTAGGAAGGGGGTATCGCTTATACGGTATTGTGGGAGTTACAGAACTCCGGTGCTACCGGAGCACCCAGGATGGATAGCGAATCGCCGTACGTTTCCCCGTTCGTCGGAGATATATTCGCGCGAGTTGCGTATGAACGCCACTTCCGTGCACTGTACGGGGGACGACACGAGGTGGAATTTATCTCGGGTTAATAGATACGACGTTATACAGCCGTGCGCTAAAGGATGCGCTGAGTACCGTGCTGTGTTTAGATTGCTGCGTAAGAAATACCGTATCTTTAACGTTTTTTTGCAGAAAAATTTATTCCGCTTTTTTTTTTTTTTACTTAAGGGGGCATATGCACCTAGACGATCAAAACGAGGCCTACTTTTGCGAATTTTTTTCGGAAAAACGGATAAAGATAGAGAAGTGGGTTTGTTCCATTGTAAAAATCATACTTTTCTCTATTTACTGTTAAAATTTTTATTAAAAAATAATATAAAATGGAGTCGTTATATTTAAATTTTCGTACGTCATGTTTTATAAAACGGAGTTTACGGTAATTATTGTTGCTCGCACAAGACTCGTCTGAAAGCAAAATGGCACAAGTTTTATAAAATTGAAATATCTGAATAGATCTTGTGCTTGACGTAGCCGTTTTTTAAAATTGTGTTTGAATAAAATGGCAGCTGGTCAACGTTAACGATTTTTACTCAAGACTGTTACTCAACTAACCGTCCATATTTTTAAATGTAGCTCTGAGGCTTGTTATTGATAAATACAATGAATAAAAGAAGACCCCTTTTTAACCTGCGCGAACTTGAACTGTCCTGTTGCAGGCACGCCTACCCGTCGTCTTCAATGCGCTCGAACCAGCTACTCGTCTATAATTTCGTAATTATAAATAACTCCTCTATTTTTCGCCAGATTGATTTATAACTCTACAAACTTCTTAAGACATTATGCTTTAAAAATGTGTGAAAAAAAATTGATTTTTTCATCACCTCTAAGTGTATATGCCCCTTTAAGGCTTTTGACCACTCACCACGAATCTTCAGATTGATGTCCAAAGCGAGAAAGTACATAATAAAAATTCTTGCACAAATATACCTACTAAAATAGAAATATTTTTCAATAAAACAATATATGCGTTCAATAGAATACACTAGTAAAATATATTTTCAATATATTTTACTAGTGTATTCTATTGAATTGATTCTCCTTTGATTGTGATAGAATAAAATCATATTTATCTCACAGCTGTCGTATAACTTGTTTTATTTTCTAGGCATAAATAAATTTCAAATATATGATTATTTATTACGGAACACGAAGAGAGTTTTCGGTATATTTTACAAATCTTTTCTATCAATTACAAATTTTTTATTAAGAAATACTCATATTTTTTAATATAGTTTGCAAAAATTTTCTTTGTATTTTTCGCGCTTCTAACAGTTCTGATGTCTCAATCCAAGATGGTTGCAATAAGTAGGCACGTGCTTTAAGTATAAAAAAGATTAAAAAATTGTAAATAAATCAATCACAAATAATGATCATACATCAAAGATTTGTTCATATTAGATTAAAATAATATTTTTAAAATGCACTACTTGCACACAATAGTTCTAATCTCGACAAGCTCTCTTAAAACAGAGATAATTTTATACTGATAAAGAATCCGATGACATTTCAGCTCTGACTATATTAGACTCGTGCATAAAGGAAATCAAGGAAGTTAATATCATAAGGTGAGTGACGGCTTAGATCCGACTCGTCCCATATCGTGTACGTCTTCGACGATTGGCACATTCGATGCACCCACGCGAGACACATCATATACGATATACGACCGAGCTGAATATAATTTTATTTCCTTCTTAGCGAAGACACATTTTGTGAAATGTCATAGCCATTCAAAGAACGATCTTCAAAGCTTCCTTGATTCTTCCCAGTGATATCTCAGAAAAATACATTTTCCTAATAATAATATTTTTTAAGAAAAATATTTTAATAAAAATATTTTTTACTTACAATTTAATTTTTTAATAACAATATTATTTAAGATTTCTGAATATTAAATTTAAGATTATTAACGTATAAAAAAGAAACTCGGAAAATTATAAATAAACATGATTTCTCAATATTCGCCGAGCAGCATCTCCACAGTTTTATATTTTTGTTTGACCTGTCGTGTGGTTTGTTACGTTGGCCGATTGGTGCAGAGATGAACAGACAGATAATTATCAAATATATCGAACATATCTTTAGATCATGCTCAACAGCGAATGGAAGGAAGGTGGCGATGTCTGCTTTCGCCTTTGCTTTGGTGGTGCAATTGGGGGCATCCAACAGATCGCGGAACGAACCGTCGAGGATCGAGAGAGGAATCTATCGATCGTATGCACTGATAGGCACATTATGGGATCGAATGATGATGACACAACAGCCTATGTATCACACCATTTGACACGTTTCGTGTGTTCTTTAATTGCCTGTCGCGAATATAATGCACGTTGTCGAGATCAACCGATTCATGATCCCTTCAATCATTCACAAACCTTCATGAATTACATTTTGAAGAAACAAATTTGCCCATAGACTTGAAAGAGTTGAATTGTACTAGAAGCATGCAAATGTGTGTATACGATAGACATATACAGTATATCAAGTGTATAAAATAAATGTTAACATTAAATGGATATTATTATACTTAAAAACTGAGGCTACGGCATTGAGAAGAATCATCGAGTGTGATCTACAAAGTTGCAGTTTTGAACGTGACAAGATCAAGATTGGATCATTAAGTCTCTTCGATCTTACATTAGTATAAAACGACGCGGATCGGTCGTTTCGCGGAGCGCCGAGAGACATCGATGCTGGTATGTCCGCGTTGCGCTCTCGATCAGCCTCGTGGTGGTCCCCCGGTCCGATATATCGAACGATCAGTGCATGTAGGCGCTGCAGCCGGCAGTCCTGCACCGTTTTGCATAATACGACGAGACGCCTGCACGCGGCCCCTTCGCGCCGAGCGTGTCACGGACCCGCCAGGTTGATGACGCCTTACTCGAATATTTCACTACTGAATCACTCTGCAGTGATACTATCGCTTGTTACTCGTGCTTTCTAGATCAGTGTCACGTGAACTGTCCAATCAAGAATTATAGAATGTCATTCAATTTCTGTAGAAATTTATGGCTTCTCATTATAGAATTTCTTTTTTCCTCTCACAATTTATAGAATTTCAATTTCTAAGAAGAGTACAATTATTGAATTTAAATGTACATACACGAATCGCAAGTAAAACCATCAACGTAATGGAATGACAAAGACAAGACATAATCCTGGCACATCCACCTTGCGGCGTAACAAAGCCTAGAATAAAGCTCAAGCTTGTCGCCTGCTATCTCGGCTCTCCCGACGGCCGGACGAAGATAATATCCGAAAGGGATCTTCAAGAGCACACGGAGAAGACGGAGGCGAAGAATAGTAACGGTACGCGTCGTGCAACCCACACATAAAGTCTGGCCTATTACCACCCAGGACGTCCTCGGTCAGCGTTAAGATCCCGTGGATCTCTCGCGCTGCCGCGTTGAAGTCTTATTTATTGTATCGGCGGCTCTCTCGAAGCAGCCTCCCTTTTCTCCCCTTTATTCCTCGATTATCGCCGCGAGTTATTACGTCGGTTCTTTCAACGCAAGCTGACTCGAAAGGTCGCGCGCTTATGCCCGATAAGGGTCACTCGCGATACGGTACGTACCGCCGTGCTGCAGTTCTAAGCGAGATACGGCCGCAATATTTTAGATAACGCGCGGAGTCTCGCCCGCTTTTCAAGATCGCGGGCCACTTATAGGTACGCGAGGCGCCGCTCGTGCTGTGTAGCTGCAGATCTGACGCAGGCTAACTTCATCGAGGAGGAACTGTATGATGATTTCTTGGATGCTTGCATTTACGTCAAAGAGACTGAGACTGGAATCAATCTATCCCGCGTGTCATATTTGCACAGAAAGAACAATTTTGTTGAAGTATCTAAAATTTAGTTAGATTTGAAAATAACTTCGTGACCATTAAAATAATTACGTAGTGATATCGAACGTAATGAGCAATGCTACAGAAAATTTTGACATTTTAGTAACTAGATTGAGCGTACATATAATTATCATGATGGTTCAATAAAATTATTTTCAGATCTGTAGTTACCTAAAATTATAGGTATTTGAGCAGAATCGTTCTTTCTATGTGGTCACGCGAAAGTTTCATATATGTGGCTTCAAATTTTGTTAGAGACCCTATAACGGAGTCTGATATTAAACAATTTTTTTCAAAATCCTAGAGAAAAAGGTTTATATATTTTTTGTCTGTAAGTATACAATTGCGCTCTAACTCTTATACTGTTTCATTCTATAATCTTAATTAAAGTTATAGAATAAGACAATATAATTAAAATGTACGAACAAATAATTTGACAAGTAAGCAATTGCAAACAAGAAATTTCTAATAATTGTGAATTGATGCAATATAAAACCGTAAGATCGCATATGTACATATCAAATGTTTCAAGCGGTCCGCTCCGAAGATTTCCGTGCTATTACCGTTAATACGTTCCCGAGGCCCCGTAAGAGGGGCTATGCAAATTGCAATACCCTTCGGATGGAACTGCGATGGAAGGTTAGTTTTGCACGACCTGTGCGTGATACTAGTTAGAGAGATATACTTGCCAATACAAGCACCATTAAAGTAAACCGAGCTCGGAATCGATTTCGCCATTTCTTTCATCGGAACGATCGAAGTGAAGGAAGTCGATCTTTGCGCGATGTTACGTTATATCTCCTTCTCCTCCTCATCCGGTGCGCTTCTTTTCGATCTGCTTGTGGGAGAGATCTCTGAAACGAGCGGGGCACTGAGCAGAATGCCGGGGAGGTATCGCGAGTGTGAGCATAATCGATTCCAAGCGCCGTCTTCTGTACCTGCTATCTGTTTCAGAGCGAGTCGGTGTTGTGCGAGAAGTTCGTACGGGGCACATTGCTTTACGTTGCAAATACCTTACCTTATGGTAATAGATATATCGATCGTGTACATTCCGCCGGGCTGTTAGCAACGTTGGATCCCCTCGGATTGCCGAGTGGAATAGAGTATAACGGTTGTTTGCCGTACTTTTCTGGCATTCGTAATTGATCACAAGAATTTCAGAACGAATTCGGGAAACTTCGGTCAAACCAAAGCTCTAAATATGAGATGAAAGCGGAACAATGTTAATTCGCGATTCCCGACATGTAATATGGGAAATCCATCTCTGTTATGTCGAGACTTTAACGTCAGCTTGTCGCGAACGCGCGAAAATACTGCGCAATTAAGCGATGCGTAACTCCAAGCTCATCGTTCGTAATGGCTGACGGTGAAATATATTATCGCGGCGGCGCTTATTTTCTCCAGCGACATTTACGTTCATAATTATTAATTTACGGTGCTTTCATAACAACGACGGGAACGAGTCAATCGTGTTCGCTGTAGCCGCGACCTAATGACTTCAATGCATTTATAGAGTTTGAACAATGTGTTCATCAAATAATTTTTTGTATTTGCACGGTTTTTCCAAGTCGCTTTATAAAAAAATCAAACTATTTTATCATCTTAACGTTTGTATAAAAAAAAATTAATTAAAATTTTTTAAAATTTTATAATAGATGCTCAAGTTGATGAAATATTTAATAATATTTTTCATGTCATATCATCTTTAACATCAAGAAGATATTCTATAACGTTAATAAACTTGCGTTTAAACCGAGCATTCCACTTGATCCTCCCGATACCTTTTTTACTCTCACGAAGTTTCGAACGAAGGCGGCAGTGTGATGACGGATGGCTGTCTCTTAGAGGGGGCTCTGCGGGCCCCCCATCGTCGTCAAATCCATTACAATTCATTGCCGTATGATAGATGTCGTTCGTTTGGCCTCGATGCTTGATTGAGTTTAATCTGTGTCTGTACCTAAGGGCAAAGTAAATTTTGATCCCTTCGATCATATTTAACGTGCCGCATAGCGCGATCGATGTTCCTTGTCGAATCATCTTGTCCTCGTCATCGGTAAAACTAATCAACGCTCTTTTCAACACATGAGATCTAATAATATTAAACATATTTCAAATATGAAGATATAATTAACAAGCTCTACAATTTTTGCTTCACGATTTAGTTTGTTACAATGTAATATATTACATTGACTGTCTTCTTAATTTTTATTATAATAATGCATTTGTGTTCTGTTTTCATTTTTTATTGTCATGAAGAACATTCGTTCCATAAAATCTTTCGAGTAAAAGTTTCTCCAGTCGTTCTCTTTTCAACAACTTTGATCAAACATTTTCGTTTGAATTTTTATTATTTTTATTTAGTGAATTTAAACGAGTTTCGTATAACCAGCAACGAGAACAATCGTGATTCTCAGATTGAATATCATTTTGCAGCATCTCAAGCAAAACGGCGTATAAATGAAAAATTTCGATAACATTGCAATAAAGATTTCCGGAAAATACTCATAATATTTGATTAGAAGGTAATCTCGGTTGTTATAGAATCCAGAGAACGATCCATCAGCGGTCGTTCCAAGTTCTGCATTTACGGCGAAATTATAGTTAAACCGCAGAAACTTATCTAACCGCGTTTAGACAATTTTAAAGACGATCTCAATGTACCTATAATATTCACAATTGACGAAGAAGGAAATATGTATGGAAACTTACATAGATTATAGATATTTTACAAATATAGTGTAATTTAAAAAATGGAAACAATAAGAAAAAGAAAGTATTTAAATTCTCTTAAGTCGGAATCAGACTATGCATTGAGGATTGAGATTGAAGATTGAAAGATTGAAATTTGACCAATCAAAACAATAGGAGCTAAAATCCCTTTGTCCTCATTGGTCAAATTTCAATCTTCACTCTTCAATCTCAATCTTCAATGCGTAGTCTGATTCTAGCCTTACTTTAATAATGAAAAGATCAAGCGTTAGATGTGATTAATTTCTGCGTTAATTCGAATCTGTCGTACCGCAATATGATCAAAAAGAACGCGGTGTAGGTATATCGGGAAAAAACCATTAAGGTCCATTTGTAGAAGTCACCTGTAGACGGGTACAGGCAGCAAAGATTCATTTAGAAGGACACCTTGCGACTGACTGATGCGCGTCGCTTATCGAGACGACATGCCAGAACGGATTGAAATATGTCCACGTTTCCATTGTCGGGTTATTGAACTACCTATCCCATCCCTTCGAATTCTTAATGTTCGAGTTATGATACAGCCGAGAGAAGTTACGGGGCCAGCCCAGCGGGATCTCCAAATGGGTGGAGAATACTCCAGCGGCAGTCATCGTCAGAAATTAGTGCTCTTCCAAGAAGACTCGTCTAACTTGCGGGTATCTATGTCCACGCATAGTCTCGAACCAATGAGAGACCAGCGCGCGAGCATGAGATCGCTGTTTATGTTAGAATCGAGAGGATTGAGATTTTATGGGCTTCTAAAGGCGATGGGAATGTCTTTATTTTTATGACAAAGAGGCGGAGAAGTGTGCTCTGCTTGATGGATGTCGAAACGATGATACGGAAATAGCGATGGACATCCCTCGATAATGATCGATCGATTACCGATCCACGGATTTATTATATATCCTTTAATATCTGATCACGTGATTTACGTACCAATATTATTTTTCCAACCAGTCCAGTTTGTATATATGAAGTTACATTTGTTAATAATAGATTATCACACTGCTTACAATATATCTTATTGAATATTTTATTCCCTTCAAACCTGATTTTAGAAACATGTACAAAAATTTGTTTTAAAACTCAATTCAAGAGTACTTCAATAAATAAGTCATTAAAAAATTAATTTTCTTAAAAATTTTGACTATTTTTCCAACATATACATTATTATATACATTTGGTCTTAAATGATGTCAATAGAACTAAATAACGGATAATGTCTTTAAATTTGATGTACATTATAATGTACACAGGGTCTATAACGGAGCTAATGCATCAAAAAATAAAATCGAAGCAAAATAGTTTCTTCATTTAAAAATATTATGAGAAAATGAAAAAATTATTAAAAACTATATATACAAAAAAAAACAGTCATGAAACTGAACAGATAAAAAATATTAAGAGGATTAGTTTTTTCTTTTTTTTTTACCATTTAGCAATATTATTCGGCCAAGTGACACAAGCTTATGGCAAGCACCATCAATCGAGCTGGCGCTCGTTTTTACGCTCTGTACATACATTGTAATGACGGACGTAATGAATAATAGAACGATTTTTCAGCGAGCATTATCACTGGAGGAGCCAGAGCGAATAAGTCGGTCTTAAGGGAGTTCGCCGCGGCGCGGGATCCGAACGAAAGGCCTGCGAGTTTTCGGTGGGCGATCCATTTGTATCCTCGTCGGACTTGTCCCCAAGAGTGTAAGAACCCCTGCGGTTTCGCCACACTTGTATTTGCATTCGATGCTCGGTCCCGTAGCATACCGTAGAGCCCATCCGTAAATTAACCTGCTGCGTTCTATCGCGTGGTCAGAATGAGATATCGGGCACCCGCCCTCAGAAGAACTGCCCTTCTATAAAGTATCCCTCGTCCTACCGCGAAAGAGCATTGCCGCTCGTTCCTCGAGACCGGTCTCCGTTCGGTGAGATCGTTGGGCATTAGGCTGAATTTTATTATGGCCATTTCTTTATTATGAGGATATTCTGTCATTATGAAGATTGTTTGGTAGCTCATGCCTTTTTACACGAGTAAATAAATTGATAAATTATGTGAGCATAATGTTAGGTTTTTTTTCATTCCGTATGGAAAGAACGATTTTGTTGAAGGATATAAAATTTTGCTGGATATAGACCTAAAAAATAATTATATTGGACCATAAAAATAATTTTATTTGGACCACATCAAAGTAATTATATAGATCGTTTAAGGTGGGTCTTTAGTAAAATTTGGGATGCCTCACTAGGGCCCACTCAAAATCACAAATATTTGAATAAATTGGATTAAATATTAAAACTACGTATATAATGAAACATACGATAGTAAATCAAGAATTACATCTTCACCAAACGAAAACAAGGTGAGATTATGTTTACTTTTCGAGATTTTTGTATGCAAGTTTGTGCATGTAAATATCTTTCCAGAATGGCCATTGACCTATTACTTTTTTATGACCATTATAATCGTAATTTTTTTAAACTTATTATTATAATTAATCTCCTTGTTTTTTAGAGAAGGCTATAACGATATTTGTGTTTAGTTAGTCAAAGAGGCGTCTCCGATCCTTACCTGTCGTTAAGTTATACGTTAAAAGTTACATTTTTTCTCTCATTTCATCATTACCCTACCTTCGAATTTTGCAACATCAAGTTCAGTACTTCAATTTCATTATATAATATAAAGGAATTAGACAATTTTATGGTAACTCGATTTACTAAAAAACTACCTTAAACTGCTAGAACGTGTTAAAACTTTTTGTAGTATCGTCTACGTTTAAACATTCTACTTATTATTTATTTTGATAGTTCAACAAAAATATTTTCATATCTGTATTTAGATAAATTTTTAAATACTTCAATAAAACTTTCCGTACTGATACCTATCGCGTACATCAAATTAGGATCGGTGTTTGTGTTTGTCCCTGCAGTAATAATTAACTCTCTAGGATCAATTCTACGCTTATTCATGTTGTAGCTGCTTCGACCATGTTAGGCCATCGCGCTATTTGCGTAACAACGGCACACACAAAGTATGTAATGAGTCTAATCAAAACGCAGTATATCATCGTGTCTTTCCGAGTAACACGATACCACCTACAGTTCCTTATCCAACTATTCTCGTTCTTTCACTTCGGTGCGTATTATTCGGTTGAGAAAAGCATTAAATAATCCTAGAATATTTCAACATGTACATCTACATTCTACCTCAACAATACACAATTAATGTGACTCTTCGATTCTGATTTAACATAAAGATCGCGCTGCAGCGTCAACGTGAGATGCGAATTAAACAGTATAGCTTCGTTGCAGATATCAAGAAACGCCGCTACGAGAACGTCGTTACCTCGCGGACGTCGCTGGCGATTTTTCCGGTTCGGCTCCTCGAAGATTCTGAGTCTTGTCGTGACCGGTGCCACGCGTGGTATCTGATGTCTACATGTGTACGAGCGCTTGGGCCTCAGGCTCACGCGATCCCAGTCCTCCTTTATACATCCACCTTGGCAGCCTTAACCACCTGTGCACCGAACCGCTTTCCCCCGCCGCACTGTTCGCTCTCGGCACCCGCCGATCCCCCTTTCGTTCCCTCCGCCGCGGAGTGAGAGGACATACCGATACCACTCCGTCGGCGTCGTTGCTGCACTCTGTACAAGGAGAGAGAGACGTGGTTAAGATACAGCCCTCGTTCCTAAAGCGGGCAAGATCTATCGTCCGCAGCTTTTCAAAGGGATCACGAGGAATCGCATGTCCCAAACCATTTATCAGCGTGTCGGCCGAGGTGCGCCCTTCGCGCTTAGCGAGAAAGAGAGAACGTTCCGCAGTCTCGATAAGGTCTCGCGTCGACATAATGAAGAGGCAGCCGCTTCTGGAAAACTGGCTGACGTTTCAATTTCGTGCCTTCGACGTGCGCAACGCACGGTTACTTGCGCTTGAAAGGCGAGATAGCGAACTGATTAAGTAACGAAGCCGAAACATGGAAGGCAATGTTAATGACGCGTAACGTCGTGTTACGTTCGGATCATATTTCTTGGCTGACGTCCCGTTAAATATATTTTCCGTCTTCTTCAAAAGTGTAGGTAAATAATGAGGACTTGTCTTAACCACTACGTTATTAATATCTCGAGAAAAATAGATTACATCATGGACATTCTGCTTCCTATTTACGTTACTCTTTAAGAGCCTAATCGTGTCTCTAATTATTAATGAAATACTGCAACGTTACTTTAGTCGTACTGGAATGTCAAAGGCTAATTTCTTCGCGGTGCTCATTAGTATTGAATATCGAGTCTTAAAGGCTTTTGTAACGTAATATCATTTAAAACGATGACTAGTGTCTATTGTCGGCTGGTAGCAACGAGACGATTGACCTTTTTGGCTTTCGCAGCGTTAGCGTAACGGCTAAGTAGTATAAATAGCGATCGTGCACAGTTTCCGTACATGTAGCCCGGTTTATGGTGAAAGGGGAATACCTTTATACCTTTTACGTTCATACCCTCGAAGTATGTGACTCTCGGGTGGCATGCTTTAAAGAAGCGAAAATTTAAGAGCGCCAACACAGAGGACAGATGAGATGGAAGGCGACGAAGAAATCGTTCGCGCGGAATCGATTCTTGGAGAACGAAAGAAACATGCATATATCTTTCCCGACGATGAAGCAAGTACACACGAAAACATATTACGAAACATTATGCAAATCTACGTTACAAATACCACCATTTATCTTCGTGGAATTGTGAGATTATTACAAAAAATAAGAGAATTTATTAATTTGGGTAATATGTTACATTATAATGTGAGTAATATTACATCAATCAGAATAAATTTTAGTGTCTTTAGCAGAATAGAACATAAGTTCTCTCCTGATTTATTTAATAAAAAGCATGTGCGATTAATAGCAATAATGCGAATAATATCGTTAATAATCTATAGATGATCAACATCACCAATCAACATAATACTTGACTGCATGGTTTACTTATGCTTGAATATCTTTACTCTCGCCAGTAGTTTCCTGGGAAAAGCAGCAATTATTGCACGCAAACGAACATCTCACGTTCGCATGTCATGTCAGCGTATGCTAATGAAACTAAAGATAAAAATATAACGAAGGGAATGACAAAATCTTGAGGATGAAAAACATTAGTTTATAATTGAAATTTATATTTCTCCTTCATTTGAATCGCGTGACTGAAAATGTCGTTCTCTGGTATCAAGGAGAGAAATAAAGTGATAATTTGCAGCGACCTTCCACGTATAATATATATACTATAGCTAGAGGTGACATTTCGTCTTGTAAAGTAATAAGCCTGCATAACGCAAATTTGCATAGTGGATTCTACAAATTATGAGACCGCGGCTGGCATCGGCCAGCCTATGTCGTGCGTTATCTTCTCTCGGTATCTGTAATGATTACCTACTCAACCTTAAGGAGTCATACGTATGAACGCAAACATGTCAGGGGAATTTTTACCTGCCGCATCCCTGATCACGTTGCGGTACCGCGATAGCTGTTAAGAGACTTGTGCCATACTCCATCGAGCTCATAGACACGATCCACCGGAGAGACTTTGCGATATATTCATGAGACTCGCGACATATTCACCTGAGCAGAAACGCGACGTCACCGTTACATGCAATTTTAATAAACATTTTTCGTCCACTCGCGCCTATCTCTCGGTTGACAATTATTTCCCGGTTAACCGCAACGCGAACTGATATTAACCGCGATCTAAATACAGTTATTTCACTATAGATATTGATTTAAATATGCTATACTTTATTTTCTTTAAATTTTGCTAATCTTCTTATTATTTTTCTAAATTATTTTCTTTTATTTTACTGTAATTCATACAAATTTACAGTTATAAAATTTAATATTTTTTTATTTACCTTTTTTCACTTGCTATTTCTCTTTATCTCTCTTGCGCAACGTGCTTTATCCAATGATCATTATTTACTCTGTGCACAAAATGTATAATAATTTTCCTACAATATCGAGGCGCTCAAAGGCACGCATATCTCGGCAGAATTTCCTGTTTCGTTATAAATAAATCTGGACTAACGAAGGCCAGTAAAGATCCGATGGCCTGTACTTGCGGTAACTCAAAACCAAGCACAGATTGTTCGTTCGTGGTACTCTTTCACCGGCGGCTAAGTCGTACGTTTTCCAACGGCCGGACGTTTCCTTCGTGTTCTCCACCCACATGGTGCTAGGGCGTCGCGTGGATTACGTAACAGCGTTACGAGTGAACAAACGGAGAGAGAGAGAGAGCACGAAAATGAGAGAGAGAGAGAGAAGTGAAGAGAACAACAGCAAAAGACGGTGGAGGGTAGGTGGCGAACGGCGAAATCGATAATCGCGGCACGGGGAGAGTTCGCTGGCCGATTAGGACGCAAATCATTCAGGTGCCCCGCTGGCTTAGGTAAGCTAAGACTCTATCTTGAGATGTGGGATGGGCCGCAGTCACGTGTGGCGACGTAGCTTCGCGTTAAGTCAGCGCAGACTTCCAGCGGACAGAATGGTGGTGACGTGGGGGACAGTTTACCGGAGGGGCCAGTCGGTTACATGTGAAACAAGAGGACGGTGAACAAGAGAGAGTAGGGAAAAAGAGGGAAAAATGCGTTCGCTGCCGGACGATGAGACGCTCAACGTCGTAACGCATTTGCGTTTGCAGCACGTCGCTGCGTCGCGAGCACGTCTTCGTGATAAATTCGTTCCTGGTTCTCATTTTAGTTAGTCAAACCCACAACGACGTGAGTGAAGATGATATATGACTTCTTTCAGATCGGTACATTCAAAAAATTTTGTTTATCAAAATTTGATACCAACTACTGCCATCACTGAATGATTCTGCCTAATGAAGCGATGAATATACAAGATTACTGATTTGAAGTCTTTACCAAGATAAACATAATGTTTCAACATTGAAGAAGATAAGGATATTAAAATCTTATATTGATAGACCATTTACGCCAAACTTCAATTACCGTCGTTTATCGTGATAATAATCTATGAGGAAAAAAAGAACGATATTAGTGGAAATTATGAAGAAGAAGAAAGTAGTCAAAGACCAAGTCTCGAGTGCGAGAGAGAAAGAGAGGAGCCAAGGGCTCCTTTCCTGCCCATGAATCACGCCTACGCAGCGCGCGCCTGCTCGATAATTAATGCTCGTTTAATTCGGCGTTCATCATCCATGCTGAAAATATTTACAAAAGTCCGGACAACGGCCAACTTTACAAAACGAAATAGGAAGACCAACGGAAACCTGTCCATGTCTGGCGAGGAGGAATGGTCACCATAAGATTCGCCATTCATCCTGATTGTCGCCAAATCTGGTGCATCGTCATTGCGCTCCTTTTCTACAGTCACGCTGAAGTGTACCACGGCGTCCGATACGATAAATACAGATTTGGATCGGGAACAGTTATCGATATTTTTCAAGTGATCAATTTGTTTGTTTGGTTACGAAGGAAAATGAGGTCATTCTTTGTGCGTCTTTTAGTCCAGTGTATTTAATGAATACTTTGCGTAAGGAAAGGACCAAAGTTGGCTTACGGTATCAAGAGAAATTGACTGCGTCCCACCCATCGACAATCGTCGATATACGATTAATATTATGCTTATAAGAAAAGTACACATACTTTAAACAACTAAAATTGGAAAAAGCTGAAAAAGAATTATAAAACTACAAAAAAATAATATCTTAAATATGTACGCCTCCGCGTATATATAACCCTCTATATAACCCTCCGCCTATACATCGTGAATCTTTTAAAGAACAATCAAAATTTCAATAGTCAAAGTTTCCCTCTGTGTATTTAAATTATATATAAAAAAAAACAATACTATATAACGTCTGAGTTCAAAAACGTTTAAAATACAAAATAGAGATGTAAAACAATAAAAATAAATTTGTTACTGATTTTTTATAGCTGATTTAGTGGGAGAAATTTGGTACTCATGGCATGAAAAATCTGCGGCATGAAAACGATGCAGACATTAATGAAAAACAGCAATGCAGGCAGAGGATTAAACTAAAAAATAAAATTAAAGATTCTTTCGTCAACTTTCTTTTATCTTCAAAGATTTGTCTCGTGACTAATGTCAAACATGCAATTTTTTTATCTTTAATATTTTTCTCTTGACAGTTTTTGACTCATCGAAAAAAAAATCATAGATAAAGATAAACACAATGTTATCGTAAACTCGGAATGTGCATATCACAAGAGTTTATCACCGTCGAAAAATTCCTAGGTAATAAGGCCTAAGGCAGAATCCTTTTTTCATTGATCTTTTTGAGCGATGAACCTGTCGAGAGAAATACAAGTGGAGCATGCATTACGATTCTGAGTGCGTCACGCATCTTCGGGGAATGTACTATGAATGCAACTCCATCGGCGCCCACCACGTTATCTCCACTAAAGGACCTGTTCGCCCAACGAGAATAATATATCCGCTCCTGAAAGGAAACGTTAGAGTCGTCAATGAGATAACAATGACCCACTGTGCGTGCAACGAACTAGTCGAACTGAGAACCTTGTGTCTACGAACCTGTCATCTTTACTCGGAATGCGATTGATATGGTCACTCGATGATGCAACATGTCTCATAATTTAACGAGAAGAGATCTTAATTATTCCGAGGAGCATCAGTTTCTATTCAACTTGGCTGTATTATGCATATTTACAGATAAACAAATAAATAAATTAAAGAAATAAATAATAAGAAATTTTTATCGATACGAAATTTAATTATACAATCATGCATTGTGTGTTCTCTTAGTATAATTTTTACTAATTTAATTCAGTATTTTTAAATTTACAATATATTAAAAATATTAATCTTTTTTGTTCCATATAATATTTTATGATACATGCGTATCTATGACGATATGTTGGTGTAGTTTTTATTTGAAAGACGATTGTATTCGATCGTTGTAACAGAGTTGACCCAAGCGGGTGAGGTTTATGGTTAATTCAAATATATTTCTGTCCCGGTGTATTTTTAATAGAGAGCTGAGATGAAAGACCTTCTTCATCTCCATCGAGTCCTCCGTGGAGCAGAAGCGCCATCGCAGCCCATGAAATAAATGCATTTATGCGGCCTACTCGACATGCGATATGCAGTGCGTCCCAAACAGATTTCAGATAGCGTCCTTTGTCAACGTTCGGCCATCGTTATCGGCGCCGATGCATTTCGATCTACGCCGAGGAACGTCTTTCACACTGCGTATGACGCGCGGAGACTCAAATGCGGTCAATGAGCCTCGCCTGTTCATTCAATTACCATATTTTCGATGTTCTGTAAAAGGCCGCCGAAAATACGTTTGGCAGATAAGAAGGGAATGATTAAACCACAAAATTCCACGATACAATACACAGTTCAATGTACAGTAATTACGGTTCCCATGTAACCAAACAATCGTCTCTGTTATTTCGAGTCGTATAAAATTAAACCTGCGATCATGACTGTTCGTAAATCCATCGAGGCTATAAACGGCACACTTGTTTCGAGTCACTGAATCGTCGTTCCCAACGGCTTAGGCAGAACCAATGACCTCAGAGTATATTAACCGAATGGGATGGTAACGTGACACTGAGAAACGGAAGTCGCGGGTGCACAGTCGTTTCCGTAGCGACAGATGCAATCTCCATGACCTATGATCGATGCCTGTTCGACTCTCTTTCTCTCGCTTTCTTGAGCGTTGTTAAAAGGGTATTCTTTGTCAACAGCGAACGATTACTATTGGTTGAACACACGGAAACAAGAAGAAAAAAAGAGGGACGAAGTCTTGCGACGGGATAAAAAAGGTCGACGATGGAAAAAGACCCGGTGAAATGGTTCGGTCGCTAAATGAACGGTAGTAAAGCGATTGGGCTTCGACAATATTTGGCTGACTCCATGAATGGAGCTCGAGGGTGTTTTGAGTAGATCGTAAAATAATATTTAAGGCAAACCACACTTGACAAAAAGTCAAGTGGTTGGCTGTTGCTCTCTCGATTCGCTTTGTCGCGTTTCATCCCTTTAAAATTTATTGAATCATCTAACTCATTTACTTGATCTGTCGTTCTCGGAGAGTGAGGTTCTCAGAAGTAAATAATAGTCGCAGCACGTTGAAACGTGAGTACTCTCCACGTAATACTAATCGAAGATGCGTATCCGCGTTCTCACGATTAAGAAACGGTTTAATAAGCTGTGACGTCTCATGAAGTTAAGTGTCCCGTAATCTAAATAACTTCTTGAATTGCGCTACATTCCTGATCGTCTTAACTATCTCGCTTCGCGTCCGATCAACACCTCCAACCCGCCTTATTGAACGCACTTCATTTCCGCCGTGGAATTACGCGCGCGCATAAAGTGAGATCGTTGCAGATACGCTTGGCAAATCCAAGACGAATCGTGCGACAGCGCGACGTAGATGTATCTTACAGGCGAACGCTCTAACGAGCTTAGGATTATATCAAGAAGAAACACTCGGATGACTCAAATTTATTGACAATTTATTTTTCCTTATGATCCGTCGAAGTTAGGTATTACAGTATCTAAGAATTAATCTACAATCTATATAATACATGATTAATAATATCGACTAAAACAGGAAAGCAATATAAGATTGGGGGGATAAAGACAATTAAAATACAGAATGTATAGGTAGAGGAAAATTTGCAAGAAACCTCTATGAACTTGATTCGGATTGAAATTCGTATACAGATTCATAGGTGTAACCTATATATATATAGGTTTATTAATCCGAAAGGATAGAGTAACCAAATGAACTTATCAATATTCACCGATTGTACTTATAACAGAGCCATCTTCCATCCCATACGTATAAAGAGACGCCACGTCGAGGGGCGTCGTCGGCGTTGCGAGTGTTTGCCGAAGGGACCTGACTTTTTTCTTCAGCATGTCGCCCTACAAGCATCGGCAACAGCCGACGCAGCAGCCTGTTACTTTGCTGGGTGCGGCGAGCGGGAACGGTTCCCACAGGCCGCTCGACTCGTGTGAAAACCGGGAAAGTGGGCGCGACAAGTGCATCGGAAGTGCAGCGAAAAAGCGCGATCTTATGAAAGCGGCTCGTCCGTGTCTCAAGACGCGTTGCCAAGCGATTAGGCGCAATCGCGCGCGAGCGATACAGCACGATGCGGTTTTATCGCGGCGACCTGGTTTTATCCTGTCGTCGTGTTAGCCGAGATCAGCTATCATAAATAGCACGGTATCGCATCTCTGGGATTCTGTGCCGCTCTGAGATATCGGACGAAAATTATGGACGTTTCGACACTTATACCTTGGACATGTTCCGCATTATTACATGCATTACGTTATCAATACTGGTGCGAACGCATTATTAGAAATAAAGTTACTTCACACTAAGCAACAATTTATGAATAATTCATCGTTATTTCAAGATAATTGCAAGAAAATAAGAAGAATGTAACAAATAATTTAAAATAATAGTATTTTAATTTCGCAATGTATGTGCTGATCTTCTTATATGAATAGTCGAATAAATAAGAATAAATTTTTCGAAATGTTACGCGGATTCATTACTTAGCTCTCTCCTCGAAAGGACGTTCCGCTATCTTTTATTGCAGTTTAATTCTCACGTATGTCGCCCGATGATCGCAAATCCAAAGGTACGAGGTGCCGCATACGAAGGACGAATAAACCTGTCGCTCGACTGGCCTTTCGTAAAACTTAAAACCCAACGCGTCCTCTCGCACCTTTGCGCTCACCTCCGTCGCGAATGGACGTGGCTAAAACGCAAAGCCGAACATAAAACCGCAGATAAGGACAACCGTGTAGCGCACGAGGGAGTATAAGGACAAGAGGAAGGGTGACAAGGGGACACCGGCGAGAAAGAGTAAAGACTAGAGGGGAACAGTAGGTCCCAGAGCTGGAGCTGAATTACGAGCGGCCGACGGGCATTAACATTTTTCTCGGACGCGCAACAAATTAAAGCAATCTGGTCCGCTCGTGTCCCTCGTCTCATACCGCTGTTTTCTTTGCTCAAATTTAATCCCATCACTCCAGCTTGATGCATTTGCACGAGAAAACAATAACGGCACCGCAATGTGGTGCTGAGTACCGTTCATTTTAGCCCGGATATCTTCTTGCATATAATACCTTAGAAATTTTTGTACAAGTTATAATTGTTATTTTCGAATTTCATAATTCTTTGTGTCTTTGTTTTTTATCCTTCGTCAATATAATATCTTTTTTTAATTTTTATAATCTGCTTCATTAATATTTCCATTGAATTTTTAATTACTTAAAGTATTAAATTATAAAATAATAAATATACCGAATTTGATATACCTACGCATGGCTTTGACTATGATTGTAACGTAACAGAAGCATAGCATCTCTCGAAAGAAAAGAGTACGGCAAAGTGGATCGAGAGAGAGGAAGCATGAGAGTTCAGGGTTGGACGTGGTATATCGGTCTGTCGCCTCCGTAAATCCTCGGTGCTCGGTAACGCCGCCACTGTCGTGCTGCGGTCTTATCATTGCCAGGGCCGCAGAATGTCGATTTCTACGAATTATTTCATTCAACAATATTTATTGTATCAATGATATTTAGCTTTCTATAAACTATTCACCTTCAACATTGCAAATTACATAAAGATATCTATTTTATTATAGGATACTATTGGTACATAATATCGCGAGTTAAGCGCGAATTCTAAAAAGACTTGAACTGTAAAATATCAGCTTCAATATTTCAATATTTTTCATCTATCTTCTTATAATTATTTCAATCGTTATGTTCTTATTTGATGTGTAACATTATAAAAAAATTTTTTAAGTATAAAAAATTATCCCGAATTGCATTTATGCAGTAACCAAGAATTGCATACGAGAATGCATCCCTGGTTGGCGGGAGCACAGTACCGGACCACGGCGGTCGTCCTCGTGTATCGTTTGATCTCGTTAATAGGACCGCATTGTCCTGCATCTACATACTCCTCTACGTGCCCTTCTCTCAGTATGCACTTCGTTGTGCACAGTCGAGAAAAAAGAAAGAGGAAACGTGGGAGGGGTGAGAAGGAGAGAGAAAGAATTAGAAAGGGACAAGCTACGGGCATGCGTGTGTATTCACGGTCGTAGGTGCTCGGCAATCGGTGCATTATTTGCGAAATATCTACCTGGTTATCATGAGTACAATGCCGTACCACAGAAATTTGTACGTCGACTAGTATCGTTTATTTAATAGAGCTCTGTGAGTACAATATACGATTTATTCATTGTCCATTTGTTCGATTTATTACTATTTAACTTTGTAATCTTATTTTATAATGCAATTTTGCAATCCTATTTACTATATCTTTCAAAAGTTTATTTATTACCGCAAAGAAGAAGTGATCAATTGACGCAAAAGTAATCGTACAATTATGCAAAAATATCTTTCTTGGAAGCACAACCAACAAAATACGCGAGTACAACTATATATTTCTTTATCTTCTCCATTGTTCGCGTCTCAAGGATTCTGTTGCTGTTCTTACGACCTTTTTACGCTCAACGCGATGCAACGCGAGTGCAGTCAGCTACAACGAACGGACTGCACTCATCATCCTATTGTTCTCTAATGAATCCGTAGATGCTGACGGAAGCGTCCCTGCTCATAAGATGCATGGGACAGGTTGCATCTGTGAGTTTCTTCTTCGTTGCCCCTCTATCTCCCCCGCCTCCGCACTTCGGAGAACAGAAAAAAGAATTATTTAGGCATAACGAGCGAGACTCGCGGGGCTTTTGTAGAATCACTCGGTCGCAGTATATCACCTGCCAGAAACCTGGCTGAGAGAAACGACTCTACCCGTCACATATGATCGTAATGAAGAATGAACTGTGCTTGTCAACGAGAGACATTTCGTCCAGAAGAGAAAGTCGCTTATCAAGTCGCTCACTTTCTTTTATTATGATCATCAGTGCTCTAGTACTACGAGCTGTGATACTACTAATTACTAATGTAGGAATCATTTGTCACTGTCAGTGCGGTATCTTTCCTAATCTTCAGGAATCTGAGATTCGAGGTTACAAGACTGATGCTTTTATTATGATGACAACAATCTTTTCCTAAACGAAAGGTTTCGTTCATCAAATCCCGAATTCCTTTACTCAGAATTACTTTCAATTATTTTCTAAACAACAAAAACCATCGGAGATATACCTACATAAAGATAACTGTTCATCATTGTTGTTCTTTCTTTTTTTTTTGTTTAACCATAAGATGCAACCGTGAAGAGACGAGCTAACAAACGATTCGTGTGCGATCGGAGATTCTACCAAGTTCTCGAATCCATTATTTACGTGGATCGGAACGGTACGTGCGTCCTCGATCTTGATGCTGGGCGGAGTCGCGGGGCTACGGCGGGGACGAGAGCGATCGTGGACAATACCGTATATCTCTCGCGGGCGTTTTATGGAAATTCGTCCGGGCGATCCTCTCGATACAATGATCGGTGATCTCGATACGATCGAGATCGCGGCACCTGTGCCCTACGTCTCTGCCACCTTCCACGATAGTCACGCGGGAGCGATGAACGACGGTGAGGCACGCGGGTCACTGGCCGTGCCTCCTTTAAATATGGAAGAATCGCAGAAGAGATCACGATAAGGAGGGTCAGAAGCGGGTTACGAGAATTTCGTTGTCATGTAAATTACTGTCTCTACGCCGTCTCGGATTCTAACTAACCGAGAACTACAATCCAAAGCGCGATTGGAGAATCGAAGCAACCGAGGCTGAGCACTATGGGAACGTGTTTCTCCGAGAGATCGTCTCAATAGAATATCAAATAACGATGTCCCGACATTCTGATTTACATTGACAACAGTAAACTTACAATGTCGACGCTAAATCAATTTATTTGTTATTAGTTTAAATTATCTAAAATTAGGAGAGATAAATATCTTACCAGTGAAACTGTATGACTGTAATTTTAATTTAAGCTGTAATAAAAATCTGTATATGTGATTCACATGATAGGAATGTTCTAAATGTGCTATTGCGTTTTATTATTACAAGATTCATCTAAATTATAATACTTGATCTGGCGCAGTACAAATGTACTTATCCAGACATATATCGTTCATCTTATTATTTTATTAGATACCTTGTCGATGTCAGAAACACGTAGTTAACGACAAGCGTCTCACCTCGGTTCTAAAAAATAAGGAAGATATCATGCTATCGAGAAACAGAAGATAGTGGACCACCTCCGTGTCTCCATAAAAGCGTCTATCACGCCTAGAGGTGGGAGGAAATAGAACGGCACGTCGATTTCCCTTTTAATCTAAGACGAGCTCGGTAGAGCGTGATGGGTCGCACGCGTCGATCCGCTCGTTCCAGCCGTGCAGTCCCTATAAAACATGCATTTTGTGCCCATGCTCGTGGCTATAAAGGACCGTTTTGGTGGGCCGAGGCGTGGCCAGTGATCCGCCTAGGTGGCCCGGCAGTAACTTACGCGCGGCCATCACCAGAGCTATCTGAATAATGCCACGCTATCTTAAATATCCGGCAATTTATGCGTTTACATACATATATACACACGGATACATACAGATTATCTCACCGCGGCTTTACGGCTGGTAGTTACTTAATCACGTTAGGCACCGTCGCCAGATGCCACGAATCGCGCGTGTGGAGTGACATACTTATACCTCTACCATGAGAGAGATGCGAAAAAAATTAAAGAGAGAAGTGTGTGCGAAGTACCATTATTATTATTATAAAAAATTTCAAGATAGTTTCGCGCGACACGTTGCAACCGCTACGTTTACATTTCCATTTTATGGTACCCAATTATTCTCTTGGATCGTAGTATAGTTCTTAGAGCGTAGTATCATATAAAGTTAATATTGTTGTACCACGTATTTAAATCTTTGCGTCTATATATAAAGTACATTCTCTAATTAAAATTATCGGCGATTTGTTAGCGTCCTTCTTTCTGACTTCATATTATTGCATCGATTATTACTCATATATATATATCTCGCTTTACATCTAAAATACTTCATTTACAATGAAGGCATACTTTAAGCACGTGACATTCACGTGTTCTTAGTCAAGCGTTTCCGACGTGAAAGTCGAAACGGCGTCGTCGCCCGACTTCTCGAAATGTAACGAGACCCTCGGGTGTATCACGCGTGCGTAATCTACGCGTGCCTTAGAATGTTCGTTCGTGCGGCTCAAGCACACTCACGCACGCACGTACGCACCGAAGATACAGGTTGCCGGCCGCACCTGTAAACCCGCGCTCTCGAGAGATTGCGTGGGCGTCGGAGACCGCGACCAGACGGCGAAGAAGGTGACGTGAAACTGCCAATCTGAATATCATTTTCATTTTTTATTCAGCAGAATTCGGAGCCTGTTTAGAAGAAGCGACGTCGAGCCTGTGTCAGATAAAATTTATTCCGCTACCTATATATTATCCACCAATTAAGATGTTTTGTGATTCCATCTGTGTCCTATGTTTTAAATAAATTGTAAAAAATGCCTTTCTGAATATTTCGTTATTCTTTGATTCACAAGAGAGAATCATATGTTTTAAAATAAAGTCCGAATGCACAAAAATATATATCACTTCCTTTCTTCAGAAGCGACATCAGAAAAAAATGTGATTTTCATTATCAACGTGAATGAATTAAGTAAACATTACCCTATCAATCATCACAAGTGATCTAATTTAACTTCATAAAAATCGTCACAACTCAAAAAAGATATTTTTTTTTAATAAATTGTTAAAATTGTCACAACTAAAAAAATGATTTTTTAAAGGTTGTGAAACGAAAATGAAAAAATTAATATTTGATCGTATTAAGAATATGTTCTTTTGACAGTATTGTTCGACTAATTAATAATTTTCTGTCAAATTAAAAAATAGTTTCCTCCTTTTCTACGAAACTTAATTTTTTATATCACTTTTAAAGTAAGAAAACGAGGTATGATTTATTTTTTATTGATTTTTTTATCATAAAATATCAGTAATTGTAATTGTTGATATATTCTGATAATAATATAAAATAAAAAAATATCAGAAAAATCTTGTCTTACAAACGCAACATCATTTATCTTCCTATGACATAAGGTTGCGCATTCGTGCAATCGTCATTCCTGGTAAATTCAGCAAACCTCGCATATATTGCTTTGCGCATTCGACATACTCATTCCCAATAAAAAATTCACGAAACGAGTCACCCACAATGAAACCGTGAATTTTGCATGCAGTGGTGACCGTGCGGCGACGGGGACACCGGAGTGCAGTAAATCAAAAAATGTTCATTGAAATTGCGTTTCGCAAGCTTGGCAAGCGATGGAGGCGGAGCGTGGCCCGTCGATGATTCAACTGCATTTTCCTCGCGCGAGCGCAACGCGCATACCACGACGTGCACCGGCGCGACCCGGCGCATTCTACACTTCGCCAAATGCATTTCTAATCTATCGATATCCACCACGATGAGAAGAGTAAACCTCCCCTGTCTCGCAATCGAGACCCGGTGAACTATGGGCGGTTCGTGAATTACGCGAAATAACAATGTCAGCCTCGTAACGAACGTAAAGTGCCTGGAGAGGGTCTGTTTCGCCACGTTAAAGGATAAAAAGAATTCTGCGGAGGAATTTCCTCTCCGTTCCCCGTATTCCGTTTTTGTACCGCAACTTCACGACGCGGTTTATTTGCAATCTCGTAAAAATCGCGTCTACTCCTCTCCCACTCTCTTTCTTTCTCTCTTTTCGAACGAGTGCTCCTCCGCTCGCCGATCGATTATTGACCGTGCAGCTCTCGCTAATTCGATACCAGATTGGACGAAACTTTCGCGATCCGCTGAAAGCACGCGCGGCGAATATTTTTGCCAGCTTCCGCGCCTCCCGTTTTACCGCAGGCGCGACAATTATTCTGCCGGAACGGTTACGTGGTACAGTAGGTGGGATAATGGCCGGCATAAGTTAAAATTTCGGGCGATACACACGAAAACAGGTGAGTTACGAACGGAATTAAGTGACTTAAGGCCGGCGTCGTGCGTGTAGTACTGCACGCGGCGAGGACGCCGATTTTATGGCTAATTTGTCGGCCGCGATGGTATTTATCGTACGAGTGGACTCCTCGCGCTTTTTGTTGCTCCTCGTTGCATCCTGATGTGCATGTCAGTATTTCTCAATTAACCCTTCTCGCTGCATATCCTGCAACCCGTATATAACGTAAGCCGCGTTTTATAAAAATTTTTTTATGTTTTTCCAGTAAAATCGTGAGTAACTCGTTTAATGCGAAATTACTTGTACTGGAAAAAAAGTCTCGTTGCATTAATTGGAATTCTGATAAATTTCACCAAAAATTAGACATTTATAGTTAAAGCTATCAAATATTCTGGTCGAGATAACCAGAAATTAATTTACAATAACCAAAAATGTGATTCATATAATCAGAATTTGTTTTGTTTGTACTTCTTGTTGGTGTAACTAGAATATTTTTTTCAGTGTGTGTGGATCCAATTAAAACTGAAATATGTATGACCAAATTAATCCGATAAATCACATCTTATTAGAATCAAAATTAATTACGAAAATTTTTACGACGAAAGTGATATATGCGTTTCACAGTTTTTAAAAATGTAAATTGATTTTTATGTAACGAGGATATGGAATCGCGATTGGCACATCATTAATGAACGGTTGTACGATGAAAGAATGCAGATGACGGAAACATGCATCCCGCTTATGGTTGGTAAATTGCCGTTAATTTTGCCGAGAAGACGCATGGATTACCATAAATTTCGACACAAGTGACCGCTCATTAGATATGCAAAGCAGCGTGTGGGATATGGCGCCCAAAAGTGTTCGCCAGTCGTGTGTCCTTCCTCCTCGTAAAATCTTACGTGAACTTAAATTTTTCTCTTAAATGCAGCTCGTGCTCACCCTGCTAATTTTTTCAACGATGTATCACCCGTATTACAGAAAATCAGTTTTATGTTTAATAAATTCTTCGCATTATTAATATCTTATGATAATTTTATTGTAGCTCGTTATGAATAAAAAATTAATAATTAATCATCTCAGCAATATCAAGCAGCTGTATTTTCTACATCCTCATGTTTATTTTGCATTATATTTATTATTATTATACCATATTTATTATTATTGCATTATATCTCTTAATAAAAAAAGAGAAAAAAGCACGAAAGAAATAATGATTGCAGTCTAATTAAATGTACAACCGAAGCCCCTTGTCTGGCTGGACCGAGCTTTTTTCGCCAATTACTTCCTCTATGGTACATTCTCTCATGTTACATCACGTAGATAGAAGCGATGCAGCAACATGTCGCATAAGACTCCACCTCGGAGAAATTAGCACCATCGCATCGTTATGTAATGACAACGCAGGCGACGTGGGAACGTGGCGCAGTGCAACACGTAGACATTAAAATCAAACGCAACGTGCGTCAATGGATCCGCGACCTAAGGGCGAGGATGGGTGGAGGAGGTGGAGGAGAAGGTGCATCGGCCCGGGGCTCGCACACAATGCCACTCGAGTGGTAATTTGTCGGAGATGGGTCATTACGAGCTTAAGGCTGCGTCCTCCCGCTTCTTCTCTCCATCACCGTTCGCCGCGAGACACGGGAAGACGAGGCCCGTTTCTCGCGAGTTGAAGCGCGACGAGACTCGCCTTTCGAGAAAGCGAGACCGGCTGACCTCATCGTGAACCGCGGCCGTCAAAACACCCGCGTCGGGCCCCGATGCCCTCTCTGAGCTCTCGTAATTTCGGCGCGCCATGGAAAAAGGTCGCACAAGACGCGTCCCAGAATGGCACGGCGCGAGCAAGATATGTTCCCTGCGACACGAGGACCGGACTCGACTGAGACTCGCTCCGAAGCCCATTTAACTGTCGTCGTGTCACGATTTTCGTGAGATTGTAATTTCTCGAACAGATGGAGACGAAGCGGCAGTGGTAGTACGAATACATTGTGATGAGCTTGACATTGATCCCGAGTACTTCGGACCCACCTCCGTCGTGTTGGGCGTTGCGTGTCGCGTGTTTTGATATCGGGCGACAAAGACTCCGAAGTGCAAAATGAAAAAAAATTAAGGGAAGTGTGCGAGAAGTCGTTTGTGCGGGAATCGACTTTCGCGGCGTCAGCCCCGGAGACATCGCGTGATGCGCGATTTTTAACGCATCTCAGTATCGGGACAAGACGCGTCATGCGCGCTGCTGGTGAAGTGGCGGCTCTCTCAAATCGCTACAAAACGAAACACTGTTACTGAAGGCACGCGGAAGGTTGATCCCCGCACGGATGGTATGCGCAGATATCAGATCTCGTTTGCGGGGCACAATCCTGGCCTCGGTTCGAACTGGGTGCAGCGAAGGAGGAAAAAGAGGAAAAAAATATGAGAAGGAGGGGAGACAAGGCGGTTTTAAGCGCGTTTTAACGCCGAGACAAGGCCTCAGCGGACCCCACGGTGGCGAGGCGTCGAGCCTCGAGAATTACGGCTCCGCGTGTCTCCCGTAATCCTGGTTTATATGCCGCCGTCGTGCTCGGACGACGATCCCCGCGAATCCTGGGCCTTACCGCTCTTACATCTTCCCCAGAGTCGGCGTGCCCGACAGGCCCGTCGTCCTCGGAAGCCGACGCAACCGACGTACGTGCTCAACGTACGCAGGGCCTCGTCAGGCCCCACCGCGAAACGGGTTTCAGCAGGTTGAGACATGGGCAGGGAGTCTGCGCCCACGCCATACACATATTGTACAGGTACATTCGCGAGAACTCCCCTTGCCTCGTCTCCTCTCTTCCCATCTGCTCTGACAGCTTAAGGCCTCATTGTTTCAACGCGATCTGCTGTCATCCACCACGCGAGGATCTTGACGGATCGCTCTATGCCGCACGAATGGGCCACGAGCAGGTATGTTTGCTTGTCGATCATCCAGAATGACCATTCGATGATATTTCTTGCGATTTTTTTACGAATCTTTTCGATGTAAGAATCGAATCGAATTGATAAAATGGATAAATAGATAATCATGCAAATGAATCAACAGTTTAAATTTTTCAATAAAAACTTATGTTGCGGACAATAATGGAATCTTGTTGTAATAAAAATTAAAATACTTTAAATTCAATTATAAATATTAAAATAAAACTTTTATTAACATTGATATATCGGAATATCTTTTTCACCCACATAACGATCAATTTTATTAAGATTCCGATGAGCAATTAATCATCTCGTGAACAATTTATGTCCTAGTTAATATTAATACAGAAAGAACGGTTTTGCTAATATGTTCAAAAATTTAACTAAATAGATCTGAGAATAATTTTGTCGTCTATCAAAATAATTATGTAGGACGTTCAAGCTGGTTAATAGAATATCAAAATTTTTTGCAGCATTGCTCATCACACACAATACTTGAGTTATTTATTTTAATAGTCCAACAAAGTTATTTTTAAATCTGTAGCTACCTAAATTTTTAGATTCTTCAGCAAAATCGTTCTTTTCATGTGCATGAAAAATAATAGAATATAACTACCGCGTTCTTCTATTTCGTTTTTCAATTAAATTTACATGTTTCACAACTCGTTCGGCTTATCATTATAACTGTCAGCATCCATTAGCGTCCCATATAATATTTTCCTCAAACGTGACGTTCAGTCGATGCGCATCCAGTTAAAACCCGTTCATCCGCGGCTGCCAATTACACGCTCGTCCAACCACTCTCGCTTACTGTGTTAATTCGAGTCCTTGTAATAGCGCAACATCGATGTAATTAGCCGGTATTGATAATTTAACATCAATTTGAATATAAATTACAAGCTCGACGAGAAATCGTTCGAGTTACTCACGTCCCGCCTCTAATTTGGACAATCCTTCATCGTACGGTCATTTTCGTCGATATCCTCCTCTCTTCGAGCCCGGTATTCCTTTTGTACGCACATCGGTCGAGGTGTACCACGATCCATCACGCAGATACAAACGTCCTACGTGCGCATCGGTTATATCCGCGAATGCTTTACGATCCCCAATAATTACGCGTCTCATTATATTTTAATTAGTGGTCCGACGGCACCGCCCGATTCCATAGGGTTCATTAATGTTGTTTACGAGGAACTCATTAAATTTGAATATTATTGAATAATACTCGTTAAGGTATGATCACGCGTGCGTGCGTGCGTGCGTACGTGCGTGCGTGTGTGCGGACGTGCGTGCGTGCGTGCGTGCGTGCGTGCGTGCGTGCGTGCGTGCGAGAATACGTTCGTCCGTCACAAATGTGCGCGTGACTTCGCGAGGAGCCCCAGACACGACAGGTTGATGCAGACGTACGACGTAATGCGCCTCGACATTAATATATTTCCTCTAATAAGACAAACGTCAGGTCCACCTTCGCGGCTTCTTTCAATGGGAAAACTATTACTCTCGACTTGCGCGCACGCGTATGCATAGGGCATTGTAGAAATCTTCCACCTTGTCCCGTCCATCACCCGATCCCCACTGCACTGCAGAGAAGGTGACCGAGAGGTCGGGCTGTTCGAGGTCGACAAACCGCGAAGATCCCGCCGTTCCACGAATGCATTGCATCGCATCGCGTTGCACAGCGTCGCGTCCCGTCGCAGCCCGAATCGTTTTATGCCAACTCGACAATCGTTCCGCCGTGGATCGCACGTGAAAGCGCGTTTACGGAAAGATACGCGAATGCGAGCCCGATATCTCACTCGACGAGGGACGAACGTCGATAACCGCCGAGCATATACGCGGCCACCCGCGCAATTTTTGCGTCGCGTCGCCAAGGCGTTCGTGCGATTCATAGGACGATGTGCCGCATCGTAAACCTATGCGGATTCGCGATTTCATGTTTATCACCACCGGCCGGATGCAAAGTGCTATTGGAAATTGTAAATTTTGTCATGGGATAGGAACGTATAGAGGAGCCTCTACGGGATGTCGATTCTCAATGGATGTAATAACAGATGATTGATATTATAATAGAAGTCTGAATGTAATTCTGAACCATAGAAAATTCGCAGTATTATCACAGTAAAGGAAACTTGCAATCTGTGATATTGGAATCTATTCTCTCTCAGTGATTCTGAATAATATATCAAAGAACCACATTTAACTCTTAGTATACACGATGATTTTCCTTTATTATACACTTCCTTTACACTTTCTTCACTATATACATTTAAAAAAATGTCTAGTTGAAAATGGATGAATCAAAAGATTATATCAATCAGGATCTCAATTACATTCTAGTAGGTTAATCAGAAAAAATTAGTACATTTTCAACTAGAATTCCAATTAATTCAACCAGATATTTTTTTCAGTACACAATGGATAGTTTGTGTGTTCCGTATTAATTTTCATCATTTTTATACGTATGTAAATGTTATTCAGTAATTTTTAAATATACTCTAACATCTTTAGAAAGTATTTATAGAATTGTGTATTTAAAAAAAGGAAAGGATAGAGACTAATTATATTTGGTGTTCCTAATATTTCAAAGAAAATAAATATGCAGGACTCAATCATATACCTGCCAAGATTTAATTGTAATTTATAGAAATATTAATCATTAATTTTTTCCCTCTAAAAATAAACGCATATATAAGCAGATTGCTGATAAAACAAATCCTGTATTAAATAATAATAATAATAACACAATAACGCACATGAATAATTTAGAAGAGTAGCATACTAAATTCGGCGATCCCGAGCTCGCTCGCGTGGATGAAGCAAGCGGATGAACTTTCTACGTTACGAAGTCTTCTCACCTCAAACCATCCATTTCTCTCGCACGTTAGGGAGAACGATAGAGAGAGATGGGCGGCACGAAGGAAGCGAAAGGCCGCACATTTTCTCTCGAGTTTGGCGTAAAACGACACCCACATCGTGGCACCTGCCAGCCACTCGTGTTGCCTAACATCCGCTCTGCCGTTCGTACACTGATTTAGCCCGGTCGGAACTGTATCCCCACGTATTCATCAACGAAGGCACGCACGCCGAGAAACACGCACGCGCACGTAATTCCCGAACGAAAGATCACGAAGATTCTTTGCGCCCTTCGGATTTACATACTGCGTACACGCTTCACTCTCGTCCTATCTCCTTTCCCTCCTTCCTCTCTTTCTCTCTCGTTTTCTCTCTTAAATTTTGTTCCTCCGTCGAATTCCGCTTCGGGCTGCTGCGTGGGCAGCTGCCATGTCAATATTATAAATTCACCGGACGTCGATCGCGCTGAACGTCACGCATGCGAGAGGAGCTTTATTAAAACTTATGCGCGCGCTAACGCGATTTATCGAACGCGAGGCGCAGGGGTGACTCGTGGACGGCCACCTCGTTAGGCATCAGCCCGAAGTAAAACACCGTGAAGGCAAATATTTCTTTAAGTCTTATTTATTATTCAACCATGCCGTTGGCTATACGAAACATCATTAACTTCGTGTAAGTAGCAGACGCTGAAGATAGATCGTCGGGACTGAAAAAAATTAGATAACGTTCTTGGAGTGGAGACAATAAATTAAGAATGTGTATAACAAGCTCAAAGATTAAGGATTGTGCGTAAATTTTCCAAGTTTAGCCTACTATAAAATTTGTGACTGTACAACTTAACAAAAGAATATATGTTTGTATTTTTTTTTTAGAAAATTCATTCTTCTTGTGCTTTTAAATTATACAAAAAAGATCCCGGTCATGTACAAAAAAAAGTTCCTTGAGGAACCTGTTGGGTTCACGAAGATCACGTACGAATACATATGGAGAGAACGTGAAACGGATGAAGGGTCAGAGTATTTCCTACATACGGTGCCTATGGGGTACATCCATAGGCACACGATTACGTGGGCACAATGTGTGGGACACTGTAGACGGTTACGAAGCAGCGTACCACCTGTTGGATCCCGAGGGAGGATCATGAGCAATGCGCATGGTAGAGGAGAGGGATTGGTGAACGTTGTCAGAAGGGAGGGAAGTACAAAGAGAGACCACGAAGCATTTTGACAAATGCGTGACGAAAGAACAGGGAATAGAATTCGATACGTTCCACCTTATTTCTAAATTTCATTTTCTTTCTCTTTCGTTCATCTACTGTATTTATTATTAGAGTATTTTTTAAGAAAATTAAGAAATACTCGTATTTCTTATTTTAAATTCACTGACTGACTGTGAAAATCCACTGGACTATTAATTGAACAGAATCCTATACGGAAAGATTTTGCTGAAAGATCTAAAATTTTGCTGGATACAGATCCGACAATAATTTTGTTAGACCATCAAAGTAATTATATCGAAACTAAAAAATAATGAACAAGCTGTAAAAAATGTTGATATTATAGCAATTTAAGTTTCCAAAATTTTAGATCTTTCAGCAAAATTATTCTTTCAGTATATTCAATCGTGTCCCTAAAATAATTTTTGACCTGCTGGAAAATGATTGAATAATTAAAAAAGTAATTAGATTATAAATATATTCATATATATTGTGTATATACTTTTAGATCTAATTGTAAGATTTGATTTCATTGTTTTAAACAAAAAAGAATTTAATTACCACCTATAATTAACATTTCTTCTATTCGTTCAAAAGACTTTCGAATATTATAGAGGAACTTTTTTCGTATTCTTAGATTATACACAAACATTATATGAGAATTTTTTTCTGAGATATGACATCACATGCATTTGTCAAAATTCTTTGTAGACTCTCGATCGATATTTTCAATTCTAAAGAAATTGATTGAAATTGACGACGATACGCCCCTTCGCACACATTTTCTCCTGGAATTCACATACATCACGTGTTCCCTATTTTAATAGTATGACACACACGTGTTTGCAAGTGAATGACAAGGAAGACCCTTTTTCATAACGACGGCTTCCTCTTCCGGCGCTCGACGACAGGTCAGGTGACGTTGATCTTAATCCCTGCAGACCTCTGGGTGGCACAGGAAGTGCGATCAGGGATCACAAAGGTATCACGATTAATATCCATTTACGAGGATCGTACAAGATAATAAGAACGTAAGGATACCCAGAACAATGATATATCAATTGCTTAACATTGCTGCTTGCAAACAAACTGAAATATGTAATTTATAATTTAATCTATTATCACTTTCTTTCCATTTTTAACCAATTATTCTAATTATTTTTATTAAAAAAACAAAAATTTCTACGAACAAGAATATAACTTGTTGCAAATAACAAAAAGTAAATAACCATAACCCTCCATGGAGATTTACATCGCGATAGTAATCACCACGCCAAGCCGATCGTTCACTCGATCGATTCCCTTTTTCTACCGGATCATGGATCGCTCCGTTGAAGCTCGTTTCAGAAACTAACGAGCGCGAAGAATATCGAGATTACGTGCTCGCACGAACATCGAACACGATGACAGGTCCCATTGTATCCCGCGACGCGTTTATCCTTCTTGCCACACAAATCCACGAAATACCCAGGAAAGAAAAGGAGATAAAAAAAAGCATAATAATTCTCTAGGAAAAAGAACAAAGTATCTTTGGTGGGAAGAGCAACGTCAGAATGATGATGATGAACCTGATTCTACGAACAATTCGAAGAGTCGATATAAATCGATTATCCGTAGATACCGTGTGATATATCGTGGGGAATATCGTATCGATTTGTGACAAATAGAAGGAGGGAAACAACTTCGAATTCTTCTTGCTTGCTTGCAATAGGTACGACGAAAACTTACTCATGATAGATTAAGAATAGATTCGATTTGGACACACGACAATGAATCTCGCCACAAGATTCATTGACACGAGAGAGAAGAAAGAGGTGCAAGGTGGACTCGGAACATCTCCAAGGCGGAAAAGGCGCGCGCTGTGGACCGTTAGAGTCTTCACCAGTCGGCGCGATTAATAACCGACGGCGAATTCCTTGCTTGTCGTTTACACGAGCAGTAATTAATTCCGCGTCATTTTCTCTCTAATGACCCATTAATTCGGTTCCCTTTTGCGCGGCCCTGCCTAATTTCTTCGAGGTCCCGTCTCCGGGTTCACGGTTCGGTATCGTCCCGGTGCCGCTTCATCACGTGCACGTGACAATGACGCCGCCGGGTCATGCCAGACTTGCACTTCACATGATCGGTGACACCGATCTGTCATCAATGTCATGGACCGGTTCGCGTAAAGATCGCCGAAAGAAACTGCTTTATCTTTTTTAATATCGTTTACTTTTTAATAAAGAAAAAAGATAAAATATTTAGATTAAATTATATATAATATGTATATTACATTATTATATTATTAAATGTTGAAAACTGAGCCACATATATAATTTTATTAATATGCTTACGCGGAACTTGTTGTTTTAAATGATTGTATAAAGAAAGTTTTCTTGTTTATTTTTTTGTTCTTGATATATAAAATTGATGATATATTTTAAATTTTGTATAAAATACTCATTTTTGCGCGATATATAATCAAATACAATTCGTGTTCTAAACTGTATTATCATACTGTATTTCCATCTAATTCGAGATTATTTTATCCGTTGCACAGTACAATAATAAATCATTCATGTTTTTATCAGAGAGCCTCCTTTTAGAGCGAGCTATGTATCGAGAATTGGATTCGAAAGGAAGGGGATCGCTGTAATGAGCACATCATTGCTACATCGTAGAAAACAACTACGTCTCTCGCTCATTCGTCAGAGAATGTTTCGTAAAACATGCAGGCGTCCCTCGCAGGTTCACAATAACCTCTATAGCTTCCTCCTCCAATATTATATAGCGCAGAATACCCTCCACAATTTTCAAGTAATCAGCGCGGAAGTCAAGCAGCGAAAAACGTTGCAGGCTCGAGTGTTTCGAGGCAAACGTCGTCTCGTTTTCGAACGCTCTCACCTCGAAATATACCGTATAAGAACGAGACGGAGCCACAGGAAGAAGAACAAGCTGAAGAGGAACGAACGAGATGCTTACGTCAGTAAGCTTTTCTGATCGTGACTGGCTCCACCCTGCGTTACCGACAACAGAGAGAAAGAGTAAGAGAAAGAGAGACAGAGAGAAGGAGAGGGAGAAAGAGAAGAGAGAAAGAGAGAGTGAGGCCAGGACTCTGTGCCATTATTACCCTATTATATCTTGCGTAACAGTAACAGTGAACGAAGTGAGCTATTACGCTGCCTATCGTGGGGGTGGATGAAAGAAAAGAGGAGAAAGGAGGCCGACGGCGAAAGAGAAAGAAGAAGAACCGACTTTCGCGCTCACGGAAGATGTCGGTGAAAAAATTCGCGTAATCGTGTACCAGTAATCGGTTTGAACTTGCACCTCGATGCGAGAAAACTGCCACGTCGATCGATTCATTTACTCAGCCGAAACAGCCTTTTCTGTTCGTCACGCAATTTACTATGTATTATCAGTCACACTTTTTCATCATCCTTCTCGATTATCCTTTGACTAGCTTTTCATTTGCGAGAGTGTTAGATTTCTTCATGGCTCAAACAAGAACTTTTTTGAAAAAAACTTAATTCGATCGAGCAAAACAGCATGAAGCAATTCAACGATGTTTTACGTCTGCTATTTTCAATCCTGTTTGTTTCTTAAACGAGATGTCGCAAGTCGGCCGATAGTGATAGCGCAAGCGACGGTCGAGGAAGGGAGAAAAAATAGGAATCTGCATTTCGCCGTTTCCAGGCGAAACTACGTAATCGCCCGGGCCGTACCTGCAATTTAAAATGGGCATAAACTGCTACTTCAGTCGGCGGATAATTTCCAAACATTGCGGTCGTTTGGTTCGGCAATATCGCGGGTGGGGTCGGTCACGAAGCCTCGTTTTCGTAAGCCCGAGCGTTTTCGAAATTGATTCGTCCCATCGAACGCGATAGATCCCGTGCTCTCGCGGCATATCGTACATTCTCCTGCTTAATTATTCCAGTCGAATCGCGGAGACAATTGCGAGAGACGGAATCACTGAAGAAATCTTTTACGATTGGTACCAATCTTGCGCGTGTCTACAACTGTTCCAAATTCAAAAGCAATCTCTGAAAAGCATAGCCAGAACAACCTTTGTCTGTAATCACCCAAAGAGACACCCAGATTTCAAATTGTCTTTGTAGTTTCTGACTTAAGTAGACAAGATCCTTTTCATATCTACAACTAGATTTATTGCCGTCATCCCTACTCCCCTGGCTCGTGACTAGCCAGCGTGAAGTCTTCGAACGCGGCGCGTGGAGGAGATAACGCTAACGCGCCGCTAAAGAGATGGCGAGAAGCGATGGTCACGGATAGAGTAGGGATAATTAAATAAGTTTAATTAAGGAGCGTGCGCGCGCATTGTACGCCGTGACTCGGCGGCTTGTTCCCTGCTGCAAGGTTGGGACCCTGCGACAATGTGCACCGCGGCGGAACGAAGGCGCGCACGAGTGCCTGCTGTCGCTCGTGCTCCGTTGGCCTCTCGAAGGCACTTCATTTTCTCAAAACGGGCCCGACTGCGCGCCTAACGCCGGCGGGTACGGGCCCGATTGGTAGGATCGTTTCGAGCACTCTCGTCGCGATCGTCATCCTCGACGTTCCTTTTGACGTGGGTGGCGCGAACGATGATTCGACGATCTCGCCTCTTCTCTTGGGCCACTCCAGGATCCTGTTTCTTACCGCGCGAGGCGATGATCTTACCTGCGCGCATCCTCTACACCTGCGTGGAAGAACGGACACGACTAATATACTCTGCGCGATTCGCCATGCCTGTCGAAGCTTCACATTGCCCGTCATGTTGCACGTACGCTACGTCGATCGTGATCGAGCGCGAATTTTAATGAAATTTTATGAACCGCATTATGAGCATTGTCGACTTCATAATATAATTCTGCTGACGCCCTTTGCTTAACAAATAATTTATTGATTTGACAAAAGCAAAGCATTCACACAGGTTTCTACTATTTTCTCAATAAATATCTAGAAGGGTACATAACAAGAAGCAATTTTGGATAACCGAGAACATGACGATAATAATTATTATGATCATAATAATCGCAAGAAGCACCATTTTACTTCGCTATCTGACTTATCAGTTCTCTCCGGTTTGCCTCGGTTGTTTGCCTCAATAAGCAAAGTGATGAGGCGTGGTCGATCACTTGGTAGCCACCGCGTTCAGTCCGGTCCTTCGCAAAGGGTTACGACCCACATAACCTTTGCTTACTTAGTTCGAGAGAACGAAGTATTTAGAAAGCATATCTGTCAATCAGTGGTTTTATACTAACACATTGGCCATAACATAATAACAATCTACACTAATGCTAGGATCTAATCAGTGAATCTTTGTAAATCTTATTTTTTTTAATATTAAAGAATTTTTTAAGATCGTAAATGTGATTACAAATAAGGCTTGTTTTTTTCCTACTGAATTTGCACGATCTCATCTATATAATTATAGAATGCACATTACAACAACAATGTTTTGATTAACATTGACATATAGATCTTATTACAAGTTCTGTATACCTACTCTAAACAATTTTTATAGAATTCTCACACACGTTTATTGATAATACAACAACGAATCACAAATAGTTTAAAAGAAACTAGCGATTGCTATTCTTCGTGATCGCGCTGTAAACAATTCTCTCTTCTCGCGGCCGCACTTGCACGCTCAACGATCTCCCTCGCGAAAGTGCAAGTGTACAATCCAGAAGAGGACGCTTATCAAAGCTGATTACATTTGGGCATGCAATCGCATGTATATACGACCGGCTCGCTGTTGCCAGTCCGATTTGAAATTACGCGAGAATACACGCACTTTATCTCAGCGGATGAAGCTATACCATCGTAATTTATACGAAGTCCGTGAAAAGTAATGGGAAAAGCATCGTCGAGCTGCATAGCAGCGTCCCTGCTCCGACGATCCGAGGCGGATTACGATCTCGAGGATTCCGGCAGTCGCGGTGTTCTCACACAAGCAATAAATAATTCTCCCGGCGGTCGTGCGATCAGTCGGTATTACGAAATAATTATTGCCGTCGTATAAAACCAGCCACGAGAAACAAAGATTTCTTTAAGCGGATGACAGCAAGGCAGACGGGAGGAGAACTCCCGACGAGCCGATTATCTTCTAATTCGTGAAGATCCGCAAGCGAGGTGGGCGATCGTGACGCCTTGATCTTTTCTTGTTTCGCAAATGCTGTGCTTAATATCTGAGATAAAAACATTATTTATATATATGTATATACTTTCATTTTATATACAGTTTATGTATTAGACCAAGTAAAGCGAGATACAATTAACTTCTCTCTGTATACAAATACTTTAAGAAGAAATTTTGTAAACAAATTTTAGAAATTTTCTACTTTGCAACTTTTTATTTATTTACGTTTATTACGTTTTATTTACGTTTTATTAGCCTGGGGTGCGTTTGCACCTCCGTACACAGAGAGATTACAGATTTCAGAAAAATAATGATTTTTCCTTTTCAAGAGCTCGAGAAAATTAATTTTATAGTTTTTGTTGAAGTTCTTACAAAAAAAAGATTTAAATCGTTTTAAATAACGCTTATATCAATTATTTCATTCGCGTAACAATGCGTTTCTCTCGATGTAACACGTTGAGTAACATTATTTTATCGAGAACTTATTCAATACCATTTAGTTGATAATGCAAGTACGCTTTTATGTAATAACACGCGCCGTTACGATTTTACTACACAGTCTTCATTGAGAATATTGCTGGACGGCCGTTTCGAAGGCAAGAAATCCAGAAAATAGCCGCAGGAACGCGTATGCACATACACGCACACACGCATGTTCTGTCTCCAGTGTTCTACGTTGTCGCCGGTCGGGATATTAGCGAGTTTCCTCGGCGGCTCGTCCCTCGAGGCAAAGAGGCGTAATGCAGTAACGACATTGATGATATAATCTGTTGTATACACATCACGTCGTTCTCTCGTATGTACGTACGTACGCACGCACGCAAGATACGCGCAGAGAGACGCGATCGTATGCGTGTCGATGTAGCGCGTGCCCGGGCATTCGGATGAGCTACCGGTTCAAGCCGCTGTTTATTCCTCTTTCCTCCGAGGGCCTAAGGGAATTCTTTTGCGATGTGAGAGAAACCAGCCTTCGAACATTATGCTCGTAATGATTCTCTTCAATCGCCACAATTCGCGCGACAATTTCACGGTAAATTCGAACTGAAGAGAAAGTCTCGATACTTATGAGCTGGTTTTATTCTTCATATTACCGTTCGCGATCATGTTATATTATGTATAGTTCTTTATTTATATATTATGTAACAAATATATAATACGCAAATGAAGCTTAGGTATCATTCATGTATTATTAAGTCTTATTTGTTCTTTAATATAGCTAGTAGAGAAATTTGTAATGCGAATAAAAACCTTTAGCTGGAAACGTGTTCAGTCTGCTTCGTGACGTCGGTCACTCGCCTATACATCCGTTTCCGTAACACGGAAACCACGACGTCACCTGTTCTGGAAGCGATTCGTCGAGGTGTGACGACACCGTGGGGGTACCTACGATAAGAAATGCAGGCGCACTTCGCTCGAGCGTGGTCTCCAAACGCGCCCCGGAAAAGAGGGTGCAAGAAAGTAGCCAGAGCGATTCGCAGGTGACGGCCCACCAGGACTTAATCGATGTGGAGACTTGGGGGTCTACCAGAGGAAGGAAGTGAGGTCACCGGACCTTGGCCCACCTTGGTCACGAGTAACAGCAGGTGTACCGTCATCGTACGGGGAAGCCTTCGATACTACCGATATCCAGACACGACACAGTACTTTGAAATTATGCTATCGTAATATAAAATACATCACACAAAATGGAACGCTATGTACAAGCGAACATTTTTATATAAAATATATCTATTTAAATTTATTAGAAAAAAATATATCTAAATTATATTTATCCAGATCTCATATTTATTTTCGAATTTACTTTATATATTTTCTAATTAAGACTATTTGGATATAATTACGTACACACTGAAAAAAAAGATTGGCTGGTGCAGCAAATTAGATGGTAAAATATGGCATAGCATTTTTAATTTGCTGCAGCAACTAATCCTTTTTTTCAGTGTATCAATGGAAAGACTTAAAAAAAAAAAAACAAAATTTGCATTTAATTATTCAATCAATTCAATAAATTTGTTATATCATTTATATTGACGTAATTATTTCAAATACATCTTCCTAAAATCATTATTTAAATATGTTGAAATAATTATCATATTCGTGGACATTAACTGCAGATGTCGAGTGTCCTCGGATGATCGCCGCAACTCTTTCCTTCTGTCAGGTGCATATTACGCGGTTATTTCGTGCAAGATGGGCGCCGCAGGGTGGCTTGCACGGTTGGGTTACCAGTTTTTGTGCCAAATATGTGGGCCATGCACCTGCCACGCGCGCGTATAAATGCACCGCACGGTCATCACGGAAGCCGTGCTCGAGTTTCATGGTTCTGGTTTTTAGCGGGACGCGGTCGACTATTCCACAGGAGACGTGCGGAGGGGTCGACGATGCAGCTGCAACCTAACCGCGGGAATCTTTATGACGACGCATTTAACCACTCAATTAAAACAGAGTCCTCGAACGCGCCGGATGAGACCAAAATGAAAGGATCGTTCGCGCGTATGCGACTGAGAAGTCCGATCGTAACTTACACGATTATTTCCGCAAATACACCGTCATACAAAAGCATCACAAAGGTATTGCCTGGACGTTAAGAGCGTGCTTTACGAGTCGACAAAACGAACTCGAATATTAACGACGGATGTATTTTTAAACAAGGCTACACCGATTTAATAACGATCTTGCAAAATCGAAATTTATTTACGCTTTCAAATAGTACATGCTTCTATCGCTAATGGATAAGTCGATTTTATTCATGATTTCTCTGGATACGTTTCCTCGCGGGAAGAAATCAGCTCGCATGCATTTACGATCTGTCAAGGACACGCGCTGCCAGATTGTAACCCGCTTGTTCGACACTAAGAAAGGCGATTGGATTATACCCGCGAACGAAAACATCTCATTACGACACCTCCTTTTTCGACAACGATGCGTCCGCGATCGTCCCGAGCAGTGAAGTACGCGAAGGATTAAAGCATTGTCGTCGACTTTCACGCGTCTTTCTCCGTCATTCATGGCGGGAATGTAATGCTAAATGACGACACGTTGGTTTTTCTTTTCGTTGTTACGTGGTCATCTCTTGTGCCTTCGCGGTCGCTTCTGAGAGGAGCACACCACGACGCCCCGGATCTCACCCGCATTTTGGGCGACGCGCTGATGTAAACGAGCACGGCAATCATTTAAAGACTTGACTTCTCTCGGCGACCCCGATCGCACTTTCTTCTCGGACTGGCGCCAAGCGTAGGCGCCGTACATTTGTTCGACGTGACACGAGAAAGAGAGAAGGAGAGAAAAGGAGACGATCGAACAAGCCATGATAATCCGCAGAGATCGTCGAAGATCGTTCGAAGATGCTCGTGTTACGATGTGAGATACCGTTATACGACCGAAATTCGAAGAAAAAAATAATAGTGAATTGGCATTAATGTCGAGAATTCGATTTTGTCATAGCTAAGCTACAATAACGATTGAGCAAATATAATATATTAATAATATATCGACAAACACAATTCTCGCAATACACGAAAATGTTGAATATAAACATAAAAATGAAAAATAGTTATAGAAGAAAGCAAAATAAAGGAGACAGCATGAATGGAAGAATCAGAATGAAACTACGACCCTTTGGAACCTACCTGCAATTCTTTTAATTTTGGGACCATAAATTACAGTGAGAATGCACTATTGTTCCGTTAGTATAATAACTGCTATAAATACAACTACTACAGAACTACCTGTTTAAGATAAAAATTTATTTATCTTTTTTTATTAAAACAATATATTTTTAATTTTAAGGGGAGGAGAAACTCTTGAAATGATATAAAAATAGATTTATTTTGATGATTTCTAATTAAAAATCAACTGAATAAATTAATAGCTGCAGTAAAAAATACAATAAGAAAATTTTGTTGTAATCATGCCTTGAGACTAACTTCAAAAAATAAAACAAATTCGATTTTTATTTGGTTTATGCAGCGCAATTACAATATTTTACTGCAGCTTTAAGTAAATAAACGAGTAAGTGGATCCAAATAAACTTTTGCACGAAAGTTTATCAGAATTTTATTAGTACGTAAAAAAATATAATTTAATCCGTAATGCTACTTCCTTATCAAATTTGTAAATAAGTATTACAAGATACGATTTTACATAAGAAAAGACACAAACAAAAAAATAAACTTTTAAACTAATAAAAAAATTGTGATCGAATTTTACATAGATACTCAGACGTAATAATAATAAAATCTATGAAATTTTTATATTTTTAGTGACGCTTTAAGTTATAATACATATAATCGTAAGTATTTTGCCGTTTGTTGGATTAATAAATGTTAACAATTGCAATTTTGATAGGCGAAAAATAAAACAGGTGTAAAGTAAAACAGGTGAAAAATAAAACGGTTGAATTTTTCACATTTTTCTCCGCATTCCTTGTAGACATCATGTAAGAGATTATACCTGCGTAATACAAAGTGTCCTGCAAAACCCTAACAACGTTTAAGAATAGATTCCTGAAAATCTATTCTTAAGATGAAAATTCTCTAATACTAAAATATCGAAGCTATAATAGTTTTGTAATTATAAGCATTTAAAGTTAGCGAATTATGTCGCCTAAAATTTGCGAGTTCGAATGTATAATTCGAATTAAGTGCTAAAAGCGAAAGCTAATTCGTAATGTCGCCTTTTGTTAATATTGATAAAGATTACATATACAAAGATAAAATTATGAATATTTCTAATTATTATTGATATTTATTAATATTTATTATATTAAAAAATTATTTTGGCATTAGGATTTTCGTCTCAAACTCTTAGAAATCTCTCATTATAAATATTGTTATGGTCTTTATGGGACATCCTGTATACTGTCAGGTATTTTAAACATCTCTTTTACTTTATTGTTATCGCCTACAAAGAGAGTGACCATGTTTAAATTTTAGTGAGTATATATAATCAAATGGACATAATAATTTCTAAGAAAATTCTAAGAATTCTACAGGTAGCTTACGCAAATTCGTAGCTATACATTCAAGCGCAACAACTAGCTTTTACCAATATTTCTTTTAATAAAATATTTTTGCAGTATTTAACGTCGCATTTTTTCCCAAATAAATAATAATATATAATAATATATAATAAATAATAAAAAATATATAAATTGTAATTAAAAAGTAAATTTGTTTATATTTGCCGAATAATTTGTACCGAATGATTTACCGCATTTTTTCGCATTAAAAGATTTCACTTCTTAAATCCACTCGAATCTAATATACTCTAGAACATTTCAGAAACTCTTTCGAGAAAAAGTTTTTTGAATATGAAGTTCGAAACAAACAGTTTCTTTAGTAGAAATAAGATATGCTTACAGTGATACTAGTCAAGTGCCAGTTTACGTAAAAGTCACACGGGAACGCTACGGCAGGTGTAGGCAGCGGAACTATCGATATTCATAATTGACGTTTGGAACGTTGGCGGAATCGTGATAATGTCGATTCGTTATCGGTGCACTTCCTATCCGCAAATATCACAACGGTCAACAATGTGTAGGCCATCGAGGGTCCGCTGATGATTGGGTAAACATGTTGGCCCGCAACATTCCCATCGTGTCTCGCACAAAACTCACCTGCTACCGGTCGACATAGCGTGTGTAAGTGTATGTTGCCATATGTTACGGTCTACAATCCTGATTTTCCCAAGCTTACACCGCTTACATTCCTTGAACGACCCTCATCGGTGATCGTAAGTTTTTATTTTATATGAATATTAATAATAAACATTGCAAATTTCTGCATATTGTGAAAGATTACAAAAATATAAGATCGTTAAATTTGAGGTATAATTCGATACATATCAATACATGAGGAAAGTTTCTATATTTTTCTCACAAAGCTATGAAAATCATAGTTGCCTTGATAGAAATATAGGTATAAGTAAGCGTAGTATAATTAAGAGTACATAGTAAATCCAAGTGCATTATTACACACATTAAATTATAAAATAGAAAAGAATGAAAGGTTTCTAAGACTTTAAGGTTTGTAAGGTTTATGAAGTATTAACTATGTGCTTTGCAAAATTTTTTATATTAGTATAATGAGTCGGTATAGTTTGCTATTTATTTCAATTTCGTTGTTTTAAACGGTTTAAATCCATTTAAAAATCACAATATATAAGCTTTAAGGGGCGTACATTCGCATCTCAAAGTACAATGCGATTCGCATTATGTTAATATCTTTAATGTATTATTAAGAACAAACGTACCATCACCTGCATATAATCTGCAATTCTAATTCCCGTCGATATCACATCCTGCGATAAACAGTTCAGCCATTGTTCGAACGTAGAACGAAATTGTGAATTTTATTCACTCTTATAAATAACGTTGCAAATGTTAAAAAAATTTCTCTATTCAACATTTCCAATTATTTTTGTATCATTTTAAAAACTCTTTGAAAATATCGAATAGATTTCACTTGCCGGAAATATCTCAGAACCTGCTGAGAAACAGGTCTAAAAGGTTTAGAATCAAGTGAATAGCGTTAATTATTATATTCGTAGAAAGGAAATCTATTGAAGTTATGTGAAAAGGAAAGTTCTAACGGGATTGTCTATTGGAAAAAAATCTGAATGTCAGATATAACCAGTCTAGAAATTTTAAAATATTTCTTTTTCGGCATGCACATCTGTGAATCATCTGTTGACCAAGTATTCTCAATAGACAATTTCAACTGTCATCTTCAGAAAACTTCGTGCTTGTTTAATCTTTTCTCTTTTCTCTCTTGTTTTTTATTCTTTCACAATAGAAATAAGTTTATCTTTTTATGCTTGCAAAATATAAAATTAATTTAAGCGGATATTTTTTAACTCTATTCTTTAGCAAAGATAATCTCACGTTTTCGTAATATATACGAATTTGCCCAGTGAGCATTTTAAACAGATAGCTAATGTTTATCGATAGCTTGTGTTTTTATTTCGTTGCTCCCAGATTACACGAAGACATCTAAATGATAATTTTCATTTTTATAAAAGCAATATGAGCAGATATACATTGTTTATTTAATAGAGATACCTATCTCACGATGAGTAGAGGAAAGGAGGTAATTATAATAAGTGAAGGGTGGTGTGGAATACACGATATCTTGTACAGTTGTGAACAGAACGGTCGAAACATTTTTTTCGATGGATTTTGGAAGTCAACCTTGTTCTTAAAGAGGTTGAACGCAAAAGGTTAATGTGGAATCGTTCTGTCCACGACTGTACAGTTTGCGGTGCATTCTGGAAGCGATCGTCAAAATTTTTTATTTTTCACAGTCCGTTTAGACGTTATAATGGTTTCTAGTTGTTAGTATTTACTAAAAGCTGTTTTAAAAGCTTTCAATTTTGGACACTAAAATTTTTTGAAAAATTTCTGATTAAAAATAAATTAGAAGATTCTGTCAGAATTTTATATCAATCAGAATTCTAATCGAGATAACCATATGTTCAATTATGATGACCGAAATTTTGATTAATATGATCAGAATCTTCTAGCACGTTCGTTTTCGACCTAAACTTTCCTCGCTGCAAGTAACAGATTGTTTTACAAGTGTGTACTCTTTACGTAATTTTGAGAAGTATGTTGGTAGAAGAGAAGTATTATGCAACTTTAATTTGGAAACCTTGAATGTGACTTTCAAATGATATAATTGATCTGGATATGTAGATAAATTCACCGAAATATTATTTAAAGATTCAACCAAACTAATAAGACCTTCTTTTGATTGTGTATTCACATGCAATAATATTATTTATTGTTAATACAATTGAATTAAATTTAGTAATAAAATATGTGTGTGTATCCAAAATGTACATACAGTTATATTATATAATAGTTAGTATATTCCACACACACACACACACACACACACACACACACACACACACACACACACACACACACACACACACACACACGCACACACACATATTCCCCTTCTATTTCATAACCGCAACCTGTTTTTTTTCAGTTTTTGTAACTTACATTCGTTCTGCACGTTTAAAGAACTTCCACCTACCTACAATATATGCTTGATTTATGCTTCGGTCTTAACCCTAAAATCCTAATTGGTCCTAATTGAAATCTGTATTCCATTGGTTGAATTTTAGGATTTTAGGGTTAAGACCGAAGCATAAACTAGGCAATAGAGTAAGGTGGTACAACTCTGAATAAAATACAATTTTTTAGGTCCAAGTTTAATAATATTCTCATTGTGTGGGCGATACTGAAGGATGTACCAAACTGGAGGAAAAAATAAAATTTGAACTTCAAAAATTAGATTCAAATCTTATTTATATTCATTGTACCATGTTCGAAAAAAGGTATTCCATAATCCTCTCTCTCTCATCCTTCCTCTATTACATGAATTACTGCAATACTTACAGAACTTACTACTCGTGATATCAATTACTTCATTTACTAACATTATCCAAAAACAAAAAATCGAATAACAATGCGAAAAATATACAAGCTCACTGAGACATCCTGTATGAATTGCACTTCATGGAGAGGAATTATCCGGTGAGAGATTGGCATCCGATCTTCCTCCGGAAAGTACTCCGCGCGCTGGAATCGGCAGTAATTAACGTCGACTGGAGGCGTGGCTCGCGAGGGGGCAGAGAGACACCCCCCGGGTTCACCAGGACGATTCGTCTTCGTCCTGCGGTACGTGCATTCGCACACTTGCCCGTCATAAATTTATGCAGAACAATTCAACGACAACGGTGCATTACGGGGTCGACGGCGCAGGTTCAAAGACCTTGCCCGAGCCGCGGGTACTTCGATCGTCCTCAGCGCGAATACGCGCTCCTCGTTCCTCCTGCTCCTTCGCGCGCGGCCCCGTTCGTCTTTTGGTTGGCAATTAGCATACGATTGACCCTGCGCAGTGACCCTGCGCGATTCACCACCGAACGATTGAATTAAAATGCGCTAAAGGTGCGAGTCGCCCTGGCAATTTTGACGCAGACGAGAAATCAATTTCTTCCCCGTGGTTATGCTCATAAAGATGCATCTAAATATCAAATTTTCTTCGAATCTTTCCTTTATAATTACATAATTTTAATATTTCTTGCAACAAAAATTATCACAATATAAATGCCACAAGAACATATAAATCTCTTGAAAAATATAATAACTGCAGATTTATACAAAATATAAAAAAACAAACATTCGTACGTGTAATTTTAATTGTAAAGAGTAAAACTCACAGACAAATTATTTTAAACACACGTAGCAGGTAACAGAAAGCTTCACTAACTGCAAAATGTTATATAAATTAAGGGCTTACTGTGCCGCACATATTTTCAGGACGAGAAGCTTAAATCGGCTGAGACCCACGCGGTTATCATAATGACAATAATCGCCGCGATCAGTAACAGCGCGGCGGAAACACGATGCGATTATTCAAATCCTAAGCCAATCGCCGGCGTTGCAAAATTATACACGGACCAGCGTCGCGGCGGCGGCGATAATCGCACGGCGCAATTTGATACACGACCCGCGCGCGCGGACAGAGACGTTAAGATTAAAGATGTAGGATAAGAAATTGTTCTCGCGGATATTATCGAAACGAGGTATAGGCGGACGGCGCGGGGCCGTTAAGTCTCATCCGCGCACTTTAACTCCGTCTTAACTTCGCTGCTGCTGCCTCTTTTTCCTTTCTTTTTTCTTTCATGTCCTTCTCGAACATGGTAACCACCCGGCATGTGCGGCACGATCACCTTCGGCGCGTCCTTGGTGGTACATGCTCCGACCCAAACACCGCGCATAAAACCCCATGGATTTGCCACATCGCATGCTTTCGAAATTCCCTTACCTGCGTCTTCGTTAATAACGGCGGTAACACGACGCACAATAAAATTCCAAACCACGGTCTGCACCTGCATTAATGAATCAGTATTTTACATTTGGTTCATTTACAGTGCTTCAGTTTTTCTTTTTCACGAGGGATAGTGATTCTCTTTAAGCCCAAACTGTTTTTCTTTAGTTTTTTTTTTGTACAATTTACTGCACACGTTACATACATCTGGTGGATCCAATAATGAATTCATGTGTTCGATTTGCTTCGATCCAGCTTTAATCAATATAACTACGATTTCTATTTTGCTATTTGTTTTTTTTTATAGAGAAATTTATTTGTACTATAATATATTGTTCCTCTTGCATTGTAAACAAAGATAAAGGAAAATAAGACTATAGAAAGCTACAGACGATCGTAAAACTCACTTAATTGTTTGTTTCATTCAGACCCAAGTCCACTAGTCAATCACGACGAAGCACATGCTGTACATTTTGACATTGCTTGGACGGCCTATAGATCTGCACCTGCATTAATGAGCCGAAATCATCATGTGTGTCCCATCTTGAAGGAACACTACCTAGACATATGGAAACCCTTGGGTCGTCGACAATACACCTCGCCGACTGCACATGTTTCATTATTCAACAACGTTACCTTGAAATAATTAGCCAAATCGCCATTATAAAACCAAGAGTCTCGTCCCTTGGAACTGACGTAGGCACATGTTAAGCGAACATGTGCCCGGGAGCGGTTTACATTTCCGAACACGTTCCTCGGGGGACGGAATCGCATGCTCGTGTTCGTGGAACTTCGTCCAGCCGATCGCAAAGCACATCGAAAGTATTGACTCAGTGAATGAGGTCACCGTGTGATTTCATTGGCGTACCGTGCAGAAAGATGCATCGCGGTTGCGATAAGCGCCGCGGAACGCGGTACGTGAGCCACGGCCAATAAACACGGTGTAATTCCGCGTATGTCAACTGCTACCAGTACAGTTTAGCACGTGCTTTATTTCACCGCCTGCATGCATCGGAAATACGAGATGTCATATTTGAAATGACGTTCTAAATGCACCTCTCGCGTTGCCGACGTTGCAATGCTTGTTGTTCGCTAACTTAAATTGTTTGATCGCTTTCCTTTAATTCTTAGATACACGTTCGTCTTCTTTTTTTTAAATATTTTAAATATATTAAACTGCGAGTTCTTTACATTGAGAAAAATGTACTAAATTTTAATAAATAATTATTTAAATAGTATTAATATAACATTTATTTATGGAAAATAAATATTTGCTAAATAAAAAAAATGTAATAATTAAATAAAATAAAATTAATTTTAACCTCCACATATGATATTTTGTTCTCACTGAATCCCATGGGAATGTTTGTTGCAGAAACGTTAGTACCTACAAAAAACTTAATTTCTATCGACGACACCTGTGCATTGCGTCTCGTGAACCAACTTCGATATGGCTAACAGCATCATCATCGTGAGCTCATTTTATCGCCGCCTCAAGTACTAAAATGCTCGCGTGATATCGCCTAAGGCCCTACAAGTCCTTACACAAACAGGCCCTCCACCGTTATCGATACCACGCGGCTCTTGCGCGCGCGCTTGCAAATTCTCCATGTTAATATTATTCAAACATCTTAATAGCCCCGTGCTAACGTGGCGGCGCGGAGGCTCCGAACAGCGGGGTAGGCTCGCACGATTGTGTGACGCTCGTAACCATGTACTTTATACATCGTGAATCGTGAATACGTTGTCGGGTATATACGCGGATACACCCGATGAACACCACGGCGAACTGCCGATGCCGGTGTGTTTCCACGAGCGAGCGAGCGTTTAATGCCTTTAAACGACTCTCGACGGCGACGTGTCTGCCAGCACGACGCACGTCTCGTTGCCGCGAAACGTCGTTTCTCGCCTAACTAGGCTTAATGTAGACATTGTTTAAGGGACGCGTCTGTCGGACGGTTCTCAACCTCCAGGAATTATATGTATGTCCGCACATGCGTAAATCATACACGTATCTCCTTAGCTAGATATGCTATATTGATTTACGGACGAATAATCTCTTTTTCTTTTCGTTTCCGATATCACAGCGTGTGATAAAAAATTGCCTTCGGTAAACTTACGCGATATTTCTTGCTGCATGTAATCAACGTGGGACAATTGATGCCCAGAGGAAAGTTAGAGACGTGCGTCGAATTCAAGGAAACGACATGCGACAGGGAGAAAGTGCAGGACGAGTTCTCCCAGGACTGTCTCTCCCACGTACGCGCACGTAACCCACAATTCATCGATTCGTTGGTCGTGAGTTTCGCAAGCGAATTTGTTTTCACTGCAACAAAATCTGCGACAAAAACGGCATTATGCCATAAAAATGCTGATTCTGGGATCTATCCCTAAATTTTATTTATTCAATAAATTAGGCGACACACGGGTGTTCAAGAAATACGCAGCATTATTATATATATAATAATATAGATAATAATTTTCTCGTTAGGTAAAATCTAGGGGATATTTATTATTCTTTCGCGTTTGTCGATTTTGAGAGCAACTGGCTGAGCATCGCTGATTCGCGAGAGACCGAGAGCGCGGGTGGGCCGAATGTGCCATGAGTCCCACGCAGCGCCGCGCTCTCGCACCACACACGCACCGACATTAACACCTGACCCCCGTGCTATCTGCAGAGTGTAGATTCATTATCGAGCATAAATTATAGCGGAAAAACTTCAGCAACCCGATGCGCGCTCTCCGTTTCGCTTTCTACAGTACAGCTGACTCGATGTTTAGTGCTTGATGTTTGTGGCACATCCTGCGATTCCCTCGTTCTTCTTTCAATAAGACTTCTTTAATTTGACCGTAAAATAAAATTTTGATAATAAAATTTTCAAGAATTTTGAAATTATTAAGTAAATTTGATATTAAATATTTATACATTGATCATTTATTCTACATGAAAGAACGATTTTGTTGAAGAGTCTACAAATTTAGTATAGATACAGATTTGAAATAATTTTGTTGGAACCATCAAAATAATTACATAAGAATCTGAAGTATGTTAAACAATGCTATAAAAAGTTTTAATATTCTAGCAATCAGTTTGAGCATCCTACATAATTATATTAATGATCCAACAAAGTTATTTTTAATATTTGTAAGTAAACATTTACTTATAGTAAATAAACATTTAGTCAATGAAAAAATAATAGTTAAATCAAATTAATAGTTGTTGTATCAAATAAATACATGTTAACATTCAAGTAAATGATTACTTACGAATATTCAAAGTAGATAATCTTTTTTCAGTGTAATTTTTAATAAGTTGATTTGATAAATTTAGAAAAGAAAGAGATATAAACCTAAATTTCACTCTGGTATCTCGTGAAAATCAGAAAATTATACATGCCACTAAACCGGACGTGCCACGGATAAAGGTCTTTAACGTCAGCCCGGAACCAACAACTTAATCTTGAAAAGATATCAAGACGGTCAGAGTTCGCTCGATCTTCTGGCGATCGACGTTTATGTCTTTCGCGTCGGTGGCGTTTCCAGAATTCTCTCCAATGGAGCGGATTGAAATTCGGCCGTAAAGGAGAATGATCTGGCTTGTAAAGGCGCGATTGCGTCGATCGTAGCACCGGACGGCGCCCATTGCGGTAATAAAAGCGACGACATAAAAACGCCCACGATGTCTCCTCGCATCGAGGAAGCGTGCGGATTTTCCGTGCAAACTTTCCTACAATCTCCCAAGTCGTATTGAGATACACAATCATAGAAATCCTTAGCACCGTATGGCAAACATAATTCTATCAAATTTTTCGAGAAGAATATCAATATATAAACATACACTGTAAAGAATAAAATGTTAATTTTAATTCGAAAACGTATAGTGGACTTTCTAAAACATGCAAAATGTTAAAATTAACATTTTTACACGTCTCAGAAAGTTCTTGAAAATATACGTGTTTAAGTTAAAATTAATATTTTATTTTCAACAGTATAGGTGCAACACGTGACAGCAACACATGTTTTACGAGACAATACCTCCAACATGTAGAAAAAAAAGAATGGAAAGAAGACCAATATTTCAAATTATAAAAGAACATTGTATAAATAAATTATGAATAGATTGTTGCCTGTGTAAGAATTTTTGTAAGAGTAATTTTATTTCTTTGAAGTGACTCATCATATATCTCTCTTAATATTAAATATAAAATGTTATAATAATTATTTTGTTTTGTAAAATACGCTAAAGTATTTTTATTCTTAACCAATATACATTTAGTTGTTAAAATTAAATTTTATATGTTTCTATTTCTCTTAGGGACTTTCGTCGTAACAATTACATATCTTCTGTCGCACATCATTCCTGTCAGCACCATGTAAAGTATAGAAAACACCCTTCGATCGCTATCTCTGACAGTATCTATTATCACTCATCATAGCTTGCAGTTCATAACCAGTTGTAAAAAATAATTTTTCGTTCTTGGAAGGCGTATCGCCTCGCTTCGAAGTAGCGACGCATCACACGTTGGTTTCGGTGCGGGTCAGTCTTTCGTAAAATCTCGCGAGCAGTAAATCCTCGCGTGTAAATCACCTGTCGGACGTTAAGAAGCCAATGGCTGCTGCGGAGGAGCGTCGGCCGTAGCGGTTAAGACGGATGGCAGTGAAATCTCGTAAATGTGCGACACTGGACGCGTATTTCGAAATGCGTGTGGTAAAATAGCCATCCGTATGGTAAACATTCCATGGCATCTTCAAGAAATGCGTCCGGTGAACGGCGGAAAGATCGGAATTACACGTAAATTCCATTATTCCCGCATATGTATCTGGAGAACACATGGTACCCTCGTTGTCAATGACAAACTATAAAACTTTGTATTTCGAATCCCTATACGTGACTAGGACGCTGTTCACGCTTTTGCTGAATGATAGACCAAGGAATCTGCAAGCCTTCTGGAGCAACATCTGGCATCCAGAAAAACATTGTTAACACATGAAAATGGACAGTTTTGAATTCTAAGAACACCAAAGAAACATTTGATTATTTTACATAGAAAAATGTGATAATGTATTCTTTACAATCTCAAAAAGAATTAAAGGAGAAAATTAATTCATCAGCTTTATTTCTTTTTTATCGTTACGATTTATAATTTTTTACTTAAATTTTATTAAAGCGAGAATCTTTGTGCCCATTTTTCTTGAATAATCCATGGTTTCAATACTTCGAAAAGTTTTATTTCCTACAGTATGAGAAGGTCACGACTTCGTGCGTCTTACTTAAAATTTGCACATTACGGAACGCGCGAAGATGAAAGAGGAAGTTTACGATGGAAAGGAACGGCATATCCGCGATGAGACGAACAGACGCGGGAGGAAGAAAGCGTTCGATACATCGAAGATAGATATCGGCATTATCGTGCGTCTCGAAGTACCTCGCCAGGCCAGTGTCTGGTCGTCCGACACTGGAAGGCAGGATCTGTCAGCGCCGTAACGCATTCGGCTACTCGATAACATCTCGGCTTTTAGCATAAATTTGTGTTTGACGTGGGCGCCAATTAACATAGTAAATAACACGGGAGTTTTATAGGCCCCGCGAGATCCGAGGGAGCTCGGGGCGAGTTTTGATAAAGGCCTTTCGATCATCGCGATTCAACGAGAATACCTTATCCCCAAATCGCTCTCTCAGACGTGTGCGAGACACTATTTGACGAAAATGAGTCCGCAACACGCCGAGAAGTGTATCGGCGCGATTACCGGACGCGATTTAATGGAGCGGATCGATTAACTTTACGATCGCGCACGGAATCAAGACGTTCTGAGGGCGAATGGATCCAGTTGGGAGAAGATCCACGGTCCAGCATCCGCCGGTGAATTAATGCGCCCAGGAAGATCTCAGGAAGAGATAAATCGGCCGACATGCACCGCATCCGCGATAAAAAAGAGGAAGAGATCGGGGCGCGGTAATTCTCTTTTCTTTCTCATTTTTTCTTTTCTTTCTCTCGTTTCTTTAATCCCCCTTCGATTACGGCACCGTTCCGTTTTCGGGAATCTTCGCGCCCAGATTTACACCGGAGATTTATGCCGTTACGTGAGAACACGGGCGTTTCGCGTCGAACGCCGGATGTTGCGGGAGGCTGAGATAAACTGTCCTGCTCCTTCAATGTATGTTTCGGAATAAATTCACGTGAAATATCTTCGTTTTCGTTTCACATTTTCGAATTAGTAGCCTGTTTTATATACTGCTATTCAGAAATTAAACAATGGTTCGAAAAATCAATGGTTAACCGCGTAAATACGAGGCAGGAAGTGGCAGCGCTTTAGAGGGTTGGTAACGATACGACAGGTACAAATATCGCATGGTATTAACACAACCACCGGCCATCGATATTCACATATACTAGGGAGAAAGTAATGACAATGTACGATTACAAAATTGTTTTGACCGACTATGGGAACTACCGTTGTACGTAGGTACTTCAGGAAGGCAGGTGACGCGAGTCGCTATTTCATATCGCACCGCTTTTGTTTATTAGCGGCCGATGACATTCCCATCGGCAGGTGTCGGTGAATGGTTTCTATAGCGATTTGCCATAACTTTTCGGAAACATTATGCTCACCAGTTTCGGTATCGCGATAAACCGCGAAATCACATAACGTTATCTTATATTTATAATAAAATTTTAAAATCAAACTACATTAAGAAGATATAAATGTCTACGTAAAAATAAAGTAATAATTTATAATTATTTATGTTTCCTTATAAAGTGCTTAGAAATTACTTATTTAGCTTCGTCAAATTCTATTAAATTCCTATATTACAAATTTCTACACAGAAAAAATAATTTTGCTGAAATATCTAAAAATTTAAATAGATATAGATCTGAAAATAATTTTGTTAGATCACGAAAATAATTATGTATAAAAAACTCAAGCAATACTGCAAATATCTTTGACGTTCAGGTAACCAATTTAAGTGTCCCATATAAATATTTCAATATTCTACCCAAATTATCTTCAAATCTATCTCTAACTAAATTTTTAGATATTTCAGCAAAACTGTTTTTCATGTATATTAAAAAGTTATGTGAATGATACAGTAAGATCAAGCTGAAATAAAAAATCAAATATAAAATAAATCTAAGTTAGATTTACGCGATTCTTATATAATTAAAAATGAGCGGAGCGACAAAGAAGAATATTTTTGCTGCGGCCGCGATACGATATATACAGAGAAATAAGTTTCGCCACACTCGCGGGGTTCAGGTATTGCGTATATGGAAACAAGTTGGCGCAGCGACTTCCGACTGGTTTAAAACGAAAAACATCACCGTGCACTCAGCGTCGACGTTACGCCCCCGCTCGACCTTCCGCGAGTGCCACAGACGGCATATAAATTTGCGATTAGACGTGTGGCAAAGCGCGCCTGGACTAATTAGCGCCCGTGAAATCAGACGGAGCCGACACACTCGGTCTCGGTTCCCTGCGCGAGCGTCCGCGGTCGCGGCGCGTCACAGTTATTAGTCCTTAACCACCTTAGCCGCCGCCTTCTCCAGGCACGACGCCGTGTCTCCCATGCCCCGGCATGCTAATTCGCTACCGCGAGGTTCTAAGTAGCGTGCGAGAATTGCGCAAATCATCTACCTAAAAAATATTTAAGAGGTTACTCGAAAAATGTTAAAAAGAAACTAATTAGGTAGGAATATTAAATAATAATAAATTATAATAAATTTTTAAAAATGATAGAGAATTAATTAATTAAGCAAATAAATAAAATTTTATATCAATTAAATAAAATGGCATATGATTGCATACAGTTAAGTGCAATTAGAGAAAATTTACATACTCTTTTTGGTAATGTAAGATTCGGAAAGTCAAATGAAATAATAAATTAAACAAATTATGAAATAAAAAAGCGAAGTGCTTTCTCGCATCATTTTTCGCGCACCTTGCTCCATCCCTGGAATTGCGAGAAGTCATCCAGAACTCGGGGGTACCGTAAAGTCTAATCCCCGGAGACGTTGACTGATTTACGCCGGCGACACATTCCCTGCGTTTGCACCGCGCGGAATGAAAAAAGGCCCCCGCTTCTTCGCGCCCCCGCTGCATGGATTCTCGAAGGCGCGAAGAAGCGAGCACGGAATAAAAAAAGGTCGCTCGTCTCCATTCTTGACCGGTGCGGCACGAAAGAGACACTCGGTGGCGATAAACACGAGACGAAGAGAATACGACGTGCGATGTCGCGGGAAGGAAGAAGATAAGTGAAGACAGACTACTAAAAGAGAAAGAGAGAAAAGAAAGAAAATCCAGCGGTAAATCACTTCGCTTTTGCACGCCCGTGGCGGACAGACGGACATACGTATGTACGAACGTACGAATATGTGCGGGAACGTCTAACGGACGAAGAATCTACCGGAGGTCCACCTTGTCGTTAAATGGCCGCAAGAAAGTGGCGGAGGTTGATGGTGGCGCGGCGCTGGTGGACCGAAACCGCAGAACGAGAAGGGGTCTGGTTAATTTTTATTGGACATAAATTTGCCAAAATATTTGAGCGTGACATGGATGGCCCGTAACTCTCGGCGACGTCCCTTTTCCCCCTCTTATTCTTAGGGCCACTCTTCGAGTCCCGATTCCGTCCTCCTTCGAGATAGCGTCGCGTCCTGGTCGCTCCCGCGTGAGCGCAGGTTTTAACCCCCTGTATATTTCTTGACCGGACGGTATATTAAATACCTCTTGATTCCAGGAATACTCTCAGAATTGAGTATCAGCGTCCTCGTGACCACCTTCGACCCAGGGCCTCGACCTACGACCCGTCGATGGGCCATCGAAGACGCTCGCGCTTCACCTTCGACCTCCGCGGACCTCGTTCGAAATTGCCGAAGTCGATGACGAAGTTTCAAGTGATGAAGTTTCAAGTGAACGGCATGCTGAAGATACGTGATTTTGAAAACAAGACATGGAATTTCAGGAATTACCTCACTTCTTCCTCTCAAACTAATTTTTAATCACATAAAATATTTCTAATTAATTAAGAGAAATCCTATTTTCAAAGCGGATTTTAGCAGACTTAAATATATCAGTGTGAATATACATATCCAATTCTGCAAATCGCGTGTCGAAATCTTTTTCAGTCTTGAACCACAATCATGAACAAAACTAAAGTAGACAGGAATATCACGTGACAAACAATTTAATAATATTAATGCTAATAAACATCTTATAAGAATATTTTTATTAATAAATTATTATAATTATTAATAATTTTATGTTAATAAGAATCTTAAAAACTATGAATAATTTATTGCAAAAAATATTACCTCATATATGCAATATTACTACTTTAATTCTGTTCATGATTGCGTTTCAAGACTAAAAAAGATTTCAATGCGCTGCAGTTTGCGGAATTCGATAAATTCACATTGAAATACTTAAATACTAATATAAGATCCGCTATGATCGAAAAGGATTTCTCTTACTTAATTAGATATATTCTCATTAATCCAATTTCGAAGTGTAATAACACACACATACAAAGAATATTAATAAAGTTTTTTTTATATCTCAAAGATATTCTCCCTTTTTTCCTGTTTTTATCTTTTAGTACATATCTTTTGCTTTTGCAAAAAATCCATTAAAAGGACGCGAAACGGATCAATCATAAAAATAAAAGCATTTCATAAAACTGTTTGAAGTTCTTGTTTTTTGCATAACAAAAATAGCGAAAAATATTAAAAAGTAACAACCAGAAAAATCAATTTTATGATTACATTTGATCGTAAATGAGATTCATTTTTCGTTAATATGGCTCCTATTCAATATCGCGCTGAGTAGTAAGATACTAAAATTCCAAGATCGATAATCGTAAAAATACGTACGCTCGCGTCTATCCTAAACGTCGATTCCAAATAGTCGTCCAGCCATTTGCGACCCAACTCTAGACATTTAAAGCCCACAGAAAGAGCTTTGAACGCTTTGCCAGCTCTCGCCGCAAAAATATCCACCACGATAACAAGGAAAGTCAGCCGGACGATCTTCGCTGGCAGAACTGTTACGCACCACCGCGACAACCCCGCCGCGCCGCGCCGGCCTGGTTCCTCGTGGTAGGTGGTAAAATATGAAAATCAATAAGCATAAAAATTAACACGCCCCTAACACCTATAATTTCGTCGGCAGGAACGTTACCCCGCCGTTAATACCAACATTATTACCGTAGCCGTCTCCGTGGCCGCATTATGGGTGGCCAGGCACTGTAATTTGGCAGCAGTATAATCCCCACTTCGAGGAGAGCCTCGGAGAGACGAGAGCAGTGTCTCGTGTACGAGTTCGAGTACGAGTTCAAGTATAACATGCGCGATGCGATGACTCCTCTGCCACGCCACGTGTGTCACGCGCGCGCGCGTGCGTGCATAACGTACACGCTTGTAATAATGCCGGGAGATACTTGGCGCGGATATTTATGCTCTTCGCGATTTTGCGAGCGGGCGGAGATACACGCGCATATATACGTACCGGCGCGGCGCGGTGTAATCGGGGTTGAAACGATATTCTCCTCGTTGCGCGCGAGAAAGATTGCCCTCGAGGATGCAGACGTGCAGGCAGAAATCCGGGTGAAAGTAATTGGCTTAATGCGCGACTTTTATTGTTGGATGATGGAAGGACTGGAATGGATGTAAGTGCCTGATGAAATATTACTGCTTTTGCAGAAAATATCGGCTGGGACATTACGCGAACTGCACATGAATAACGCGGTGGACATTTATGTGGGAAGCGGAATAATTTAAATGCACGTTGAGCAATACATTCTGATCTCAAAAATATTCCACGATAATCTCAATAAATATAGAAACTTACAAGCGATTTTATTTATTTATTACCTATGACTTATATCTGCTCATAAGTGCCAACGCGTTTCCAAATATTTTTATAGTCTAACAATAAATTGCGCCAAAGAAGAGCATAATTTTAACTATTTCATGCCACAGGAATTTTAACAGCTCTCACAAAAAACTGCCATCGTAACTTCTTATGTTCTAAAATGCCCTCATTAACTTCACATAACTTGTACCCGTGGTGACTCTGCTGTAAAAAAAATGGACGATCTTTCGCACCTAAAAAATAATAACGTGCGAAAGGCATTTTTTTTTTAAGCATTTAATGTTGCGGGGAAAAAAGAAGCGCCATGTTTATATACGGGACCGTTTCTAAATTCCATAGACACCTTCGGTCGTTCGCAACGCCATTATCGTTCCGAGAGATGATAATGCGCGCAATTAAGGTCGCAAGACCGTAAAGTCTATGTACATGCAGCAACGAAGCTGCTCGTTGTTTCCTCCCGCGTTACGGCAATGTATGTTGTCTCAGAGTGCTGTCGTTTGTCGTTGTTTTCCCCGTCCGTCTCTCGCGCGGTCGCGGTTGTAAAATGCGCACATAAATCAGCCCGTTTAACCTTATAATTTGGCAGTCGAGGATGTGTGTGTACCGAGTACGTGACTTGGCGACCATTGGAAAATAGGCACTTGAATGTTTATCAAGGCGGGAATACAGATATTAATAAAATAGATACTTATTCGTGATTAGATCAACATAAATAATTGAGTTGACTTCAACAAGAAAGATAAATTTACTACTATAAAACGTAATAAACAACTTATATTTTTTACCATATATTAAAAAATAAAAAACTCGAATAAATCGAAAAAATAATATTGAAAAAACACAAAGAGCGCAAATCTTTCCTAAGTGTGAACTTGAAATGGAAGAGATAAACAAGAATACGCGAAGGCACATATAACGTTGAAAACAAGATGCATCAAAGGGATGTTCCGAGCATTCTTCGTTTACGGCTATTTGATAGTCGCTTCCGACGATAATGTAAAGTCACGGATAACAGCTAGAAAATGTTTATTCCTGAAAACGACTAGCACGCTGAACGCATTAAACTCGTCAAGTCGGCATAATTGCGCTGGTTCCTCGAGGTCCTGCCAGAAAGGGCTTGCTCCTGGCAGGTACTTACGCTTTCCTACGACCGACGATTATCTTCGCCGTTCACTTAATAACGAAACTTCGTGCACGCGAATCGTCGTCGAACCACGGATTATTCGGTGGCCTGGCAGGCACGAGTTAGTGAGCGACATTTTTACGCGGACGGCCGTGTCTGAGTTTATTGGCTCATCAGGCCGGCCGTTGGGGCACGGAAATAAAATGACGAAATGGCAGGATAATGGCACACCACGTGCTAAGCAACGAGAACTTTTTTTCTGCCATCTCGAGCGAGCACGAACGTGCGCTAGAACCCGCATCACGACTACGCTGCATCATTCGAGAGTCAAACTTTTGTTCTCTTCGAAATATTTTTTACAATTGAATAAATTTAAATAAAATAAATGTCTATCTATTGTGTCAGATCCATTTGAAGTCTGCAGTAAAATGTAACGAAGATAGGATCACGTCTTATAACAAAAAAGATCAACAAGATTCACCATTTGTTATAAAGGATTAAAAATAGAAAATCAAAAGACACATTTTTGCTATATATTATGCTATATATTACTATCATACAGATAAAAACGCTATGCAAACCCCCAAAAATATATGCAGTGTGCGGTCAAGATAATGTGAATGATCGCTTGTGTCAAATTTAGTAACAAAGTTTCGTGGTGAGAATTTCTCCATTGAAGACAAGCCACGTTTTGGTAAGCCAAGTGCAATAGATGTTTATCAAATGAGGGTCTTTATCGAAAATAATCTGCAACAAATCACTCACAGAAGATAAAATATCTAAAAAATTGAATGAAAGTCACTTACACAAATAAAAAACGAGAAGACTTTTTAGCAAACCCAATATGTGCGTGTGTGTGTTTTATCTTATCTCATAAATCAAACCTAGAAAGATTAAAGAGAGAGAGAGAGAGAGAAAGAGAGAGATTTCACCCCGCGACTGTCGAGACTGCATCGCGGTTACCGTTGCGGTTGCATCCGCAATGAGCATACAGGGTGAGGATATACGATCCTGCGATCCCGCCGCTGCTGAAGGCTATGGTGATCTACATCGGTAGTGATCTACCGATCTTGTGTATAACTCGCGCGCAAATCGTGATCAGCCTTCGGGTATCCTAAGTGCAATCGTTCGGAATGGCTAGTGCTTGTTCTGGCCGAGATATACCGTTTTCTCCTTGTTCGCCGGATCTGCGGATGAAATTCCTCATAGGTCCATGATCAATATTCCCACGTCAAAAGACGACGCGGCGGTCTGTAAAGTGACTGTTCGATGTAAAACAATTGCATAATTTTTTCAATTTAATTAGTAAAAGGATTTGAGTGCCGACATGGTTTCGTTCACTGTTACGAGTTCACGAGTTAACGACGCCGTCAATCGATCGATCGATCGTGACGTTCTCGAGGCTCGCTGACGTTAACAAATTGCCGAGGGATCCGGCGCCATCGGGGGCCCAAAAAATGAGGCCCCTCGAGGGACAATTAGCCGCGTCCGCACGCTTTTCCGTAACGCAATCTCGGTGGCTGCCATCGATTGCTGAAAGGTGATGAGCGGCTCGTCGAGGGAGACATGGCGAGGAACAAAAGGGGAAAAAAAGGATCCATCGAACAGCCGATGGTAATAAATGACACTCATCAATAAGGAATTAGCATGCGTGCTTCGCGAGCGACGTTGAGCTGTGGGAAGCGTGCGTGCGTATGTACATACGCACGACGAATCGTGCGCGGTGATTCGCGAGCGAATCAGCGCGCGTTTGTTTTGAGGATGAATGGCAGCCGATGCGCTCACGGCGTTGCACTAACGAGCGTTGAACTTGTGTGCAAAATCGAGTCCGTTCGCAAGATTTCGAGAGGTCACGATCGAATGTCTCGACTCGAGAGGTCTTGACACAGATTTGGGAGAAATGTTGGTTGAGATTATCAAGATTAAATCATTATTCTTGCTTGTATTTAATTACATGCGTTAATTGTATATATCAGGATTAATAGGTACATCAAGAAGTAAGTTTACAGTTAAATTTTTGTGTCATAATTATAATTCATAAATTTCTAAATCTGAAACAGAAAAATTATTAGGTAAATATATTTCTTCTTGTTTCTTCTAATCGCATTATGCTCACGCAACTGTATATCAAATCGCCTAACGGAAAGGTGTTATAGCGTCCCGCTGTCGCACCTCTAATCGTCCCATTAGATCTCAGTCCCGTTAAGAAGACGTATTTCAGACGACAGGTTGGCGGTACGGCGCCGGATTGCTCTCGCAGCATGGGCAAAGACAGCAGCATAAAACGATATTTGATTATCTCCTCCGTGTGTCCTTCGAGGGACCCATTCATCGAAAAAGATTACCACTTGGTATCATTCCTCTTTCCGCGCATCGTGGTGGTCCCGTGAGAATTATAGCCACCGCCGATTTAATAGGGTCTCCGCTCGAACGAAGAAGAATAAGAAAGAACATTACTTTACGCGATCGAGACGGAGAACGAGAACTGGAAGGGTTAAAGAATGCGACTACTCAAAAGCGGACGACTAATTTCCTAACCTTGATACCGGAGGGGGCCTGCCGTATTATGTGCCTTAACCGCGGGGCGCGGCTACGGGATACCACTGTGAAATGACGTATGGTTATTTTATACAGTAGTCCGCCACGAGGATACATTGTGTCGTTTTTACGGAAACGATCCGCCTTCGGAATTCCAATCTTTTTTTTTTAAATGAAAAGCTTGTCAGGTATTTATAAAACATGCATACATATAAAATGAAGTAAGGTTCGTCTATAAGGTATTCCAAACTCGCCAATATTGATTTTAACGGATTTCTTTACGATCTTAAAATATGAGTCTTCTTATGTGAGTACATCAGTATTAACTATTTGTAAAAGTCGAGAACTCTTGTTCTTAATTGCACCGAAGTCGTTTAATTCTAGCGAGCGAGCAGTCTAACGACAATGATGAAGGATCTCCTCGCCGACATTAATAAATATTCAAGCGGAAGCCGTGCCTGCATGATAGAAACGTTGATCGGTGACACACATCGGCGGCCGGTATTTAAATGCAAACGAAAATAATCGAGAAAGCGATCAGCGTGAAATTCGATAACCGTTAACGGCCGCAACGCCGTCAATTAGTTCGCCATCGCGGTCTGATTGATCGAACGCCATAAGTCACCGGGCTTTTTGACGTTTTTCTCATGGCGAAGCGGAGTCGCCCTTCGAGTGCCCGTTGGGACCGCGCGCCGGATAAGGCTACGAGTACCTTCCGCGCGTATTAGTACTGACCGCGCGCGCGTGTATGAGCTCTTACGGAAGGTTCATGGAGCCCGGTTTGCCCGCGAGGTGCAAAACAATTCATTACCGCGTGACCTTCGACCCCGCAGCGCGAGCCGCTCATTATGGACCACTTTGATGATCCCGTGTGCCGAGATCCTCCTCCCCGCTTCTCTCCCGCACCCTCGCCCGAGGGTTCTACGGCTTGAAGCCAAAATGAAAGGAGCGTGGGAGGATTGGGAACCGCGCAATGATGACGTTGAGTCATCAGACGAGGAAAAATTATCTGCTGCGAGAGGAAGATTACGGACGACTACACCAAAAAATTAGATCTTCCATTGAGATATTGATTTTTTATGGTGGATGCACAGAATTAAGATATAAATTAAATTATATTCGATAAACTACCGCAGAAGATGAGTTAGAACGTTAGATCGAATCAGTGTTCAATTAACTTGAGTTCACATGTTCTAGAACACAGTCTTAAAAAAATATATATAAATTCTGTATTATCATAAAGAAAATCGGCGGAACGCTATGAATTAGATTTTATTTTAAATTCAATTCTGTTGTCTCTAAGAGAGCTTGAAATTAATAAAGATAACTCATCAATAGAAACTCTTGCTTTACGAAGCAGTTTTACCTGGCGCTCTTTCACGAATCTCGTTCGCACCTATAAACGATAAGTAACCCAATCCGTCGCGTGCGTCCCGTCGCGTCGCGTCGGCGGGATGTCGAGTAATTACCGGCGGGCCGAGAACGCGTGCGATTATTCAAAGGGAGATAAAACGGACGGCGGAGCAGAATGAACGAAGGAGGATACACGGCGGTACCTTCGATTCCTCGAAATATAATGCACTGAGGAAGATGGGGGGTCGCCCAATCCTGTTGGTACTTACTTATATACAACGAGCGCGATAACGGTACTGGCTCTTAAACGCCACGTTATTCCGTCAAATGAAATCCTCGTGACCCCTTAGGTCCCGCATTCTTTATCCTTCGTCCGGCAGCCTCGTTTTCTCTCTCCTTCCTTCCTTCTTTCTGTTCTCCACCCACTCCCCCTCCCGCCGTCATCCCCGCGCCGGCCTCTCTCGCACTTTTGCCCCTTATAACATTACAATTGCTAATTCCCCCGTTGCGGTTGCTCTCGGCCGCAATAAAGCTCGGCCTGTCGTAAAAGCGAGGGCGACTCTTCGCATATATGCCACGCACCGCTCTGACACGGATGCACGCGGTTACACACGCTTATCATTACTGAATTAAGAAATACCGGTGTTCTTTGCCGGTCACTTTGGAATGGACGATCTAGGCACAAGAGAAATTTATCTTCCGCTTACAAATAATTTTATAAGATAGGGTAATTAATAGATAAATTATTCATAGCAGTCATAAAATGATACGAAGATCGCTATAATTTTTTGAACATTGATAGAAAATTTTAATGCTGGTGTAAGTTTCGTAAATTATAAATGACAATTTTATCGAAGTTGTTAAGAGATTGCAAGAGTTATTACAAGATTGTAATCCTTAATTTATTTTAATTAAAACATTGCCTAATCCGGTTTGGATGAATAATCGTTACATCAAAACTCGTAGATGCAATAAAAAATATAATTTATTTCAATATATAAAATTTCATAGATTATTCCATAGTTAAAATTTTATAAGACCTTTGCAATATCGGCTTACTCGAATCTTTATATTACATTTAGCTGATTCATTTCTCTTTCGTAGTTTAGATTATGTCGTATATAATATGCAGATAAAAAATACTGATAAAAATGAATCATGCATCAGACGGGCAATAATGTCATGTCGTCCACAAAAGACGGCTTAACACGTTTGTCCAAGGCATTACCTCCTTTAGTGTGGTACTGGCAGTTGCACACGTGTGTGCGAACACGCGTGCAACCGGCCGCGTGCACCGAGAGCGTGCGTGCATGCGTGCGTGCGTGCGTTCATTTTGGAGGACCCACAGACGGGACTTTAAACGACCACGACTCTTCCTGATGCGCCGATAGTAGGTCAAGTTAATATGCCTGTATTGTGATTTTTAATATCGTCCCACTGTCGGTCGTACTCCGCCTTTACTTCCTCCTCTCCTCCTCCATCTTCGTCGTCGTCCTCCACGACCTCCGTCCCGTGCACTCGCGCACCTCCTCCGCAAAAAAGGAACGAAAGAATTCAAGTACCGGTGGAACGACTCGTTTCGCGGCGAGGACCTCGAGTCGGCGAGAAAAAGCATTGTCGGGGATTACAATCGGGCTGGTTAACGCGCGGACATAATGCGCCGGGCTTTTTGTTAGGTGCGTAATGGAGTCGTGGATGTACTTTGTCAAGTAAATATGTCGGTCGCCAGGAGATATTTCACCCGCGAGCCGGACACGCGACTTCCTACAGTGCCCTACACTGTTAGATATCAAAGAAGCAACCCAATCCCTTGAGTTAAATAACATTTTGTTATTTTTAACTTCCATATGTGTCAAGATGTAAATCCATTTCTGTGATTAATTTCAAAATAAACAACGTTCACATTAACGTATACACTTAATTAATAATAAATTAAATTTGAGTCAAATTTAACACATTTTCTTCATTTAAATTGATTTAACTCCATGATTTTATTAAATTAATGATATATTGATTAGGAACAGTGGCAACCTATAGAAATGATTAAAAATAACTCAAATTGGACATAATTTGATATTATATGAATTTAACAGTGTACAATTTGCAAACACAAATTGTATTTTAATCTCTTTTTCAACATGGCGCGCAAAAAGAAAATACCAAGACGAAAGAAAATACGACTGTCGATTATGCGGTCAGATCGATTGAGAGATTATTAGCCCGGAAGAATGTGTGTTGCATCGGCACGCAGTTGATTGGAAATTTGACATTTCCACTCTCTATGCTCGCGTCGATCCCGGGTGACGCCCGTCAATGCCTTATATTAGCCTCCATCATTATTTCCATTACGATTTCTAATAGTAATAAATCCTCCATGTGCCGAATGACTCTCATTGAAGTCTCCAGGCATTCTGGACCAAGTCGTAGGCGGATGAATTTTGATCGGCGCGTCATTCCTGTAAAATCATTTACATTCCTATAATCTTTCTTGTCAATTTATAATTTTACAGACGTACACTATTATCATAAATCGTAAGATGACTTTGTCGATATCACATAGTAATCGGGGTAGATGCGGGTAGGTCGTGATCGACGGAACATTAGATATGCCTCGTACGATCGATCCCACCTAAGACATGCGGGTTTCTCCGACAGGTACTCACGCTAAAGGAAGCTTATTAGAAGCTTCGGTTGCATAACCGGGGGCGTAAGTAGACCTATCAGAGTCGACAGTTAACCCGGCAAGGCTCCATCGCGCCGTAGGGCTCGATCGTGACCCAACCTGTCCGATCTACGGTCAGGTTGGGCCTTCTCCACGGTCCGTACCATATTTCGCGCTCCGTGGAGATTACCAATCGCTTAGACACTTCCGTGCCACGCTGCTCCGAGAAATAACGCGTTCCACAGCACGGTTGAAAATCGACCGGAGGAATCAAATCGGACGTAACCATCTCACGTGAACGATAATGTACGCTCTATTATTACGCGAGTTCGACGAATAGCGGGAACAGTCTCGTTCTACACTGTTAAATTCATAATGTCGAATTATAGCAATTTAAGTTATTTTTAATCATTTTTAATCATAAGTCGCCACTAATTTTATTCAATATGTTGTTAATTTAACTAAAACAATAGGATAAAATAATTTAACTCTAGAAAATGTATTTTTGATTCAAATTTAATTTATTATTTAATAAATGCATATTGATGTGGATGTTGTTACTTAGAAATTAACCACAAAAATAAACTGATTTATAATATATTTTGACACACATGAAAGTTAAAAATAACAAAACTGTAGGGATTGAGTTATCATTGCTCCTTTAATATAGCAACATCAAACAGCTTGCAAGATTATCATTTATAAAATTAATAATAAAAAAAAAGAAATCTCTTAAGCCTACTGTACAAAATGCATTTTTTTCTGATAAATTGCTTAGGTTTAGTATAAAATTACTAGAATTGCACACACACCACACAGAATTTCTAATAATTCACTAAAACGCAAGCCTAGTAGGATAAAATCCATCATATTTATAAATTTGTTACATATACAAATTTTCAATATTAATTTCAACTAAATCTTCAATACGTTTCGTATTGAATATCGTAGAATTATTTTAGCGCATAATGACATCGAAAAAAAACTTTTTAATATCCGAAAACCTTTTTTGAAATTTCTAAAAAAAATAATATCAACAAATTTTGTTCATAAGAATCGTTGAAATTTACAAAGATTTCTTGCTTTTACAATTCGGAGCCGGTCCACGACGCTAACGTCGCCCACAATCGTCGCGTAACAAGAATCCGGTAACGAACGTAATGCAATCGCCGAGTGCATTGTGCGTCTCCCACGATTCGCGCGCGTTGTTATATCGAGGCGGCTAATCCGTTCTCTCGCGTCGTCCGTCCTCCGTGGAAAACGGTAGCGCTGATACGTGGGTGCAGCATTAGCGGCCCTGTCAGGTCAATGAATCATTACGGGCCACGGACAGGTCGCCGAGGCGCCGATCGACGACGTGAATAAATGTCCGACCGTCATAATTCTCGGCAAGCTCGCGCGCGACGGGCGTGTGCTGTCGCCCTTGCTCGCTAGATACGATCCGTGAGGCGCCTCGTTTCGCGACTTTTCAGAGACAGCTCTGACACGAGCAAATAAGTGGGACGTCCACGGCCATGCACAATGAGCTGGTCTTCTATAAATCAGTGAACGGCGTCACAATCTCGTAACAACGGCGTTTATCGAGCGCGAAAATATCCGCGTTCTGTCGTAACCGATCCTCTTGTAATTTTTTAATTTCGTCACTACTCTTTTCATGTCTGATCTTTTCCTTTTTAGGAAAGATTCTTGGAGGAACAACTTTTTAATTGTTAATATAGATTATCATCTTATATCATAATTTCAAAGTTCATAAATAATGAAAAATTTTTTAACAATAAAAAAAATTAGAAATAAATTAATAATGTGAGATATACTGGAAATGCTCATTTAACATATATAAAAATGTGAATTCCTGAAGTTAATAAATGCTGTTTAGCTGCAATATGATGAAGCGGATATGATGAAACTGTATTTAAATTAGCATAGCTAATTAGTAAACGTAAATTATTAGAGCATAACTTGCCATATAGAAATATTGTAGATATGAAAGTTAAAAAGTATTAACTTGAAAACCACTGATGTTTATATTATATTTTTATGTCTAGATGATATGTCACACATCTAAAAGTTTGATTAAATTAGTCTGCGATTAGTCAAAGCTCGTTAATAACGAACATACAGCTCCAATGAATTTTCTGTCTCAGCTCGGCTATGAATCAGTAATATGATTATCTCCTTCCGTGCTTTCTATCTTCTACATATGTCGAAGATAGTTTATCGGACAGAACGAAAGCGTCATTGATACTTCTATCAAATACATTAAATTTATAGTTAACTACATATTAGAACGAGTTTTTATTACCTAGCGGAAATACAGAGCAAATCGCATCTAATATTGTTCCATTATCGAGACAGACAAGATCAATCAGTATTGTATTCTATTAAGAGAAATCGTACCTATCTGTGTAAAAATACATATTTACACAGTTGGAAAAAATGTGTTGAATTTAACATAAATCGCAAACGGTCCACTCAAATTTTTGAGTTAATTTTACACAAGATGAATATGTTAGAAGGTAACACAAATATTATGTAAGAGAATAAATACAAAGAAAGATAACATCGATTGTAAACCGTAGGAACATATTATTTTTTAGAAAATTAACATTTATGATATGTTAAATTAATACATATTTCATTCATTTGTCTTAGAATTTACGTTTTAAAACACATTATTTTTATGTTATTCGTTCACTTACTCATAAATTGTGACACTAAGAAACATTGAATATCAATTTCACAAAAAATCTTTAAATAACATAATCACATTATGTGTTAAATTAACACTCGAATATTAAAAAATTCAACACAAACTGTTAACACAAACGTGAGTGGACCGTTTCCAACATAAATACACAAATTTTTTTTTTACTGTGTACATATATACTTGCGTGAAAAATGTTTATGGTGACTTGCAAGAATTTTTCGATCTCTCTTTATCTTGACAGAGCTTGCAGCGATTTATATTTACGCACCATGTTATGAGATAAGAGCACGGTTCTCGCATGGGGCGGAATAAAAAATGAAGCGGGGTTGGCGGTTAACGGAATTAAACGGAATTTGCTCATATGGGCGGACGCATGAAGCACGTAATTGTCAGTATTAACCCACTTGGGCGTCTCCTTTATATACATGATGCGCACGTGCAGTTTATTCGCACAACGGGGACCCAAAAGTGGTGGTGCACCAATCATATATCGCTTCGTCGTCCTGCGGTGACCGCGAAAAGATATAAAAAAAAGAAAGCACGTTCGAGAGAGAAAGCATCAGCGCGAAGCGTTGCAGATCAGAATTCACAAAACAATAAATATTATTCATAAAAGCAAACGCATAATTTAAGAAGTAGATCTTTCTAGATCTTTTTTTAGAGCTCGCTCAATTATAAGAAAATAAAATATTTTATAAATTAGACAAATCTGATCAATTTTGCAAAGTTTAACATATTACGATCCCTCCCTTACTACAGATGTGACATAACTAAAAAAATTAAGTTTCTTAGAAAAACAATTTGTTAATTTTAACAGAAAATTATTGACTAATCAAATAATATCAACAAAAAATCTATTTTTAACACGATCAAATATAATTTTTTCTATTTTTGTTTTATAGCTCTTAAAAAATTAATTTTTGAATTGTGACGATTTTTTAACGATTTTTTTGGAAATCATCCTTTTTGAGTTATGATGTTTTGACAATATTTTACAAAGTTAATTCAGTTGATTCAGTTTTAGTAGGATAATTTTTACTTAATTACTTTACGATAATAGCTCGAAAATTACGGTTTTTTAAAGTCTATTATTTTTGAAATATTGGAGTCGCGCGATATGTAGATTTAACATAAAAGAAGAAATAGACGAATCTATATATTTGTTAAATTATTGTGGAACACAGGCATGAAAAGTGTGAGAAAATTGCGTTGTAAAGTAAAACTTTACAGCTTTATATGCGGAATCGACATATTACAAGCAATTTACATATTTACGATAAACAGATAATTGATAACATCGCAATAATGTATTCACGCATTTCTTCCATTGCTCTAAAGCGATCTACTTCGACACAATGAAGGTTACCCAACAAAATATTGCATTCGCGTCACGCAATCTGCTATGCAACAGGTGTCAGCACGAATATATCGCACTTGTGTATGGTAATTATCCCGTACGGAGGGCTTCATTCATTTGCGTGTACGTGGCATTCCACAGTCAACGTACAATGCACTAGTAGCGTAATATCTTGGAAATAATTAAAGTCGAAAAATCCTAGCACAGATTTTCCAGGCATAAATCATTGCGCAAGATTCTTTAATTGCATATTGTGCGAAACAATTTCTTAATGTTTGAATATATTTAATAACACCGGAACATTAACTCCTATTCAATAATTATACGCAATTCTTAATTAAACATTACGTACAGGAAACAATTTCTCGATTGCAAAGATAAAACCGATAGCGCGATCGATTCGATCAATCTGAGTTCGATACGGTTAATTCACCTAAATACCACAAATATGCAACAGTAACTACGATATCCCATATTGTTATTATCTGCTCCGCAAAAATAATAAAGTATCTCCGCAGTATCAATCTATACACATAAATTATCGACGCACGAGAACTATACCGCGCCTTACAATAACATTGTATTTACGTATGCATGGGCGGTCATTATTCGATCAGCAATTAACAGCTACGAGTTGATCGATGGCCGCAACCCCGAGAATTCTCATTACCTCAATTCTTCTCACGTTCGTCACGGCATTGTCCACCAGCTATAATTAAATGCAATACATTTAATAAAGTTCTTTATCACAAAGTTGATCTCGATATCGACTTGAACCGCTAACATTTGCGTTAAAATAAAGAAATTTGAAGTAGAAAAACTGAAGAAAGTGCGTTACAGATAAAATCAATTCACGATTATCTGTTATTCCCGGAATCCACCTTGTGCCGAACGATTACGATACCTGCAACGGAGAGATTATGTTTTCTAATCAACGGTGTATTATATTGATTGTAGATATTAACCACGCGCGATTAACGATCTTACTATCGACATTCGCGTCGCCTTTCGCGCCTCACTACTACCGGCGGTGAATCGCAGGTGCAAAATCCTTCGCGGTGGCATCGCACCCAAGGTCAAACGAGCTGTGCCGTACAAGCGCACCCGCTTCCTGCGATCTGCAATCGCAGGCAGATATCGAATGGCGATTACGAAAGAATTATCTTAATTGCCGGCCAGGAAGCGGCGGGCGGGGTGAAAAGGGCGCGTTTGTCCAGGAAGAACGGATAGACCTGGCGCGCATGGTTCGATCGATGACAAGATCAGCCACGAACGATCACCGTGACTCGCTTTAATTACCATCGCCTACCTAAGGGAGGATGGGGGGGGGGCAGGCCACGGACTGTCTCTCGATGGGAGTCCTCGTGCAATATCGACCGAGACCACCGGCCTCACAGTATGCCAACTATGTCTCCCGCGAGCAGTGACGCCGGCTCGTTAAGACTCGAAACGCCGACTGGTCAGACACGATCTATATGGATAATTAAAACCCGAATCTTCGATTATGTTCACATGCGTTACGTGCGCTTACGTAAGCAGGTTGCAAAGTGACGTGCACTCGCCGACCTTAACCCGTAACTAAACCGATTATAGCTCTGCTATATTCGATTGTTATATTACGCTTTATTTGTTATTATTGGATTATTTGACGACTGAAAGAAAGTCAGACAAGATTATTTACTTAAACAAGAAAACTATTCTTGTTTTAATTTACAAGCGAAAAATTTATCTTTCCAATAAAAATAAATATTTCGCGAATATTATTTAGCGAAAGAGAAAAAAGAGATTTTTTTGAAAAATCTGTTCAAAGTATTTTATTCTAACTTATTATTGCAAGTAATAATTTAATTTTTCAATTGTTTTTTTTTTATACAATTACATATTTATAATAAATTAAAAATAGATGTGTGCGCATATATTTAAATGATTAAGAGTTTCGCGACGAGGATGGATCTGTAATTAAGAATGGTGGGAAGATATAAGGAATGCAGGATGTACGTTCTATAAGCTAGAACGGGATTTTAACGACACATGTATGTCATCTTGTGTACTAATGCCGGCATATTCATCAGTTTAGAACGAGTGGCGTCACACAGACCCGAGAAAGTAATTAATTTCGACACTGATTAATTCCTAGAAATTACTAGTTTCTTTCAGAGATCAGACGGTGAACAGCCATTTCCTCACCTGGCTAGCTAGCAACGACAGGTAGCAGATTTCACCCTTTCAAGACGCACCCCGTATTTCCGTAACACCTTTTTGTAGCTAAAGTGACAGGTGGTTACCGCGCGACATTTTGAAAAATATCCAAACGTTCTTTTTTTATTTATTACGAGACATACAACGCATATGAATTAATTAAATACATACATATATAACAACTGGTAGGTTGTTATATAATTCGTTGTTATATAATTTTATTTAACGTTTAGCGCCACACAATAAAATAAATAGATTCATTTGTGTTCAAATTTTTATAAAAATTTTATTATTACTATATAAAAATTGAGTGATAATATTTATTCCTTGCATCTCTTGTATACTTTTGTGATTATCCTCGCTTATAATTTTCCCGAAAAGTCAAGGTGTACACCATTATCCCCAATTTTGCCGGTTTCTCGCCTCTGACATGATAATGGTGCATTGGGACGATCGTCAACCGAATCGAGGTTTACACATAGCGGTTTGTGAATAGTGGACCACCCACCCAATGGGTGTCAGCAGTGCCACACCTTGGATAATAACGCGCGGCGAATCGGTCGAGTTTGCTGATTTACGACTGATGACTGGTTAGCATAATAACGATCTGATGATCATTGGGATGAGGAGGATCACATCCTGTCTGATCTCGCGTTCTCCTTTTTATGATTTTATTTCATATATATTTATTATTATCCATTAACATTAATGGATAAACATTACTAATATTACTAAACATTACTATATTTATTATATTGTTAGGTTTCTTGTAAAACTTAAGATCATCAAATCTGAGAAAATGTATCTAAAGATCATATTAAGATTACCAAGAAGAAGATAAGAAAACGAGAAACAAGTAAAGACATTTTTTCTAAAAGGCAACCTGAAATGTATCCGTTTCATGCCCTTCGTTATGAGCACACGAAACCGTCATGTAACACATGGCCGAGACAAGTGTTGCACTTTATCATTCATCTCGTGTATATTATGCATTCCAAGGCATTCTCTGCACGGTCAAAAATTCTACTACCAAGAACTTTTTTATTCAAGAAATTAAGAATGTCGAGAGGCCAATTATCGTATAGTCTGAATTTAACAAAGTAAAATTAAATAAAACAAATAAAAGTATCTAGGTTAAAAATACAATTTCTAAAAATTGACGAAAATAACTCGTTATGGTTTATCATTATAAAAGTATAATTCAAAGTCCAAAGTATTAAAACTGATGGAGTATACAAGAGAAATCAACACACATCTTATTTCACATCGGTCCGTTCTCTCGGAGTCTCACGAATTCTCCCGCCACGGACCTCTTCGTGAGGCGTCGCGATAACATCTCGCAATTCAGGCCCCGAAACGACCGTTAAGGGATCATTAAGGCCGGCGTGAAGAGTGCGATAACGGCGATTCTTACGCGTGAGTAAATTCATACCCCAGTCAATTTAGATACAAGGTACAGGGACTACGGAGGCTGATTTAAGCTTCTTCGTAACTTTCTTAACAGCCAACGAACTAAAAGTATCTGGACACGCGCTGCAGTTTTGCAAGGGAATCACCGATCTGGGCCTTAGAGACCTGCGGAATGGCAGGTGAAATCTGCCCGAGCTCGCCCGCGAGCCATATGTTGCACATGCTACCTTAAGACCTGAAATAAGGCCCAGGTAACAGGTTGCTGCTGCCATGAAGCAGAGATTGTTTTGTCCGCGGCCTTAAAGGTCCTCCACGGACTAATGAGCTATTCTGCCAGTATATTGGCCCGATGCCTCGCGCCGCTTTTGATCGCCGCTACTGAAATATAAGGCCCATTCGTTACTCGTACAGTGACTCGGATATTTTAGATTCCTAAATAGCTCACTGGCGTGAGATTTCACACGATTATGGATTCTTCGGCTTTCCCGGCAATTCAAAAAATCAGTTATATGCGGGAAAATAAGAATAAAATTATAGAAAGATAATTTATAGGTTATATTCAAATAGTGCAATTAAAAATAAATTTAAAAAATTTTGAATTTATAATATTTTAGATTACTACTAAAAAATTGAAAAATTATTTAAAAAGAATAGATCGATGCTATTGCGTCGAAAGGATTAATTATATGATCAAGAATTTCTTAAAAAATCACTTGACCGCGTTGCATTTAGATTAGCTGAAATATACCTAAAAAAAGAGAGTAACAAATAGTGTTTGTATCGAGGTTACGAATCAATATTAACGCAGCGATAGATACTTATGCTTAGATTCTAAGCAGAATCGTAAGGTTCGTAACATATTCCTGTAAGATTTGTAAGAATTTTTAAGTGCTTATACCTTTATACAATATTTTTGCAGACAGTTTCTTACTAGCCATAAAATTTACAAGAAATCGTAGATATTTACGAATAATCGTACGTCTTACGATACATTCGCATAAAATTAGAATACTAGTCATAAGTTCTTACAAGTTTTACGAGAATACATTACGAGTCTTACGATTCTGCTTAGAATTGACCCATTAGTTACTCTTTTTCATCTCATTATTTATCTCTCAAGTTTTTTTCCATTGGTCTGCTTTTTGAATCGGCTCTTATCGAATATGATCTCTAAAATAGTCGAAAACACAAAATGAATTAATAATTGAATGATGACGGTGCAAAGCGTTTCTCTCGCTAATATTGTAATTTCTCGTAAATTGATGAGAATAGTTTAATAGATTTAAGAAGAAATATGATACACACGCTAATAATTTAGCATACATTAATATTAACTACATACTTAATATCACTTTAATTTAAGAAGAAATATGATACACATGACACGCCAATAATTTAGCATAATGTTAACATTAACTACATAAAATCATGCGGCGATGTAATAATTAACTAAAAGCTTTATATTATATTCTCTCTGACCGTTCAATTCTTATTAGGCTGGGGATCTTTCCAGCCGACTGAGAATTTCATGAGGGCGACGACTATATAATTCGTGCACGGATCGCCGCATCATCGACGATCACGCTTCTCGAAGAAGAAACGCACGAGCACTAACACACCTGGTGTAACCGGCAGTGGCGATCCTCGCTGACACAATGAGACACGTACCACCACGGAGTAAAGGGTTGCAAGAAGACGAGAGTCTTCCGGGAAGCGATGAAAGACTCTCGCTCCTTGGTCAGGTGTGCTGTACATCCTGAAGGAACGATCAGTTTTATACGAGGTCAACTTAGTCTACAGCGATCGTGTCAAAGGTCGTGAGACCGTTACTGCTCAAACTCCCGTGCAAAAATATTTAGACTTTATGTTACATTTAGATAATAAATTATATATAAAATTTATATACAAATATATATACAATTATATATAAAATAAATGTAAATACAAGATAAAATAGCAGCATTTTTATTAATTATGTAAAATGCAGGATTTTGTAAAAGTTTCAGCTTCTGCCTCAATAAGTCAAATAAATAAAATCAAGTTATTTTTATTTTACGCGTAAATAAAATCTGATAATTTGAAAATCCTTTGATACGTCAACCGGTAGATTTTATTATTAACCCGAACATAATTTCACCAAAGTCGTGAATCTACAGCTCTTACGAGACAGTGGGTAGTTTTTGTCGATGATGGCCTCGACCCCCTTCGCTTTGTGTCGAAAAACCTCATAGCTGACGTTCCATTCTTGGCGCGGTCCGTACGACGCGACGTTACGACCTTTTGTCACCGCGCGGTCGCTTTTCTCTCGCAAAAGTCTTTGCATAGTGCAAAGCCTCGGTGCCATATACAAACGAAGAATGGAACCTTTTACCCCAGCGTTTTATGTGTGTATATCCGTTCCGAGGCACCTGTTCGATCGGACCGGTCGCCATAAAAGCCCAGCGGCTAAGGTAGCGTTTGCTTCCACACTTTCTTGCTTGCACGAGCATTTCTGCGTGAGTGTGTATACACAGTGCGGTCTGCGAGGGCCGGTACTCGAAAATGGCGCGTGCACCTGTCATGCCGGGCGAAAGGACGTCGTTCAATGGGCCGTCATACATAATTATAGTCATAATGGCGACTAACTACACAACGAGACCACAAGTGTAAATCGTTTAGATTTGAATAACCGCGAGTACAGCGCGAGCTTGCTATCCCATCATTATGACTATAATTTACCGTTAATCCTCTTTAAATATCCAAATTACTATATTAAAAGAACGATGGAAGAAGATTAAACTCTGTTTTCACTGTAATAAGCTATTGCTATTGCGTTAACTTTTACAGGAAAGCCATTACATAATGGCACTGAAAAGTGCCATATTTTGAGGTAAGGAATACAAAAATAATGAAGTATAATAAATTATTCAAGGAAAAGTTGTAAAATTTAAGAAATAGAAACCGTTCTCTAAAGGTTAAATAATATTGAAATAATTAAATAAAACACGTGTTGCTCACATGCATCGTTGAATTTTACTTCTGTAACGTCGATTAAACGCATGTTTGCCTCGCAGGTCGACCCATATATTATCAATGCGACAATGTCAGGAGGGCAAGCGAGATCGCGGCACGATCTCGGGCACCCATATGGGCGAGTCGGCCGAACAAAAAGCTCGATTGGAGCCACCAATTGAATCGGCGGCGCGTATGTTAAAGGCGCGTGGGATTTAATACACGGTGCAGGTAGCCCGGTTAGCCCGGGCGAAATGAATTGAACGTCGCGTTTCCATCGCGCGTGTTTGCTCGCCATATGTTGTTTGCTCCGCTAAAAGAGCTTTGTGTTGGCGTTACACGCCTGTGAATGTATGAATGAACGCAGCACGCAACGGCAAAAGATACTCTCACGCGCGGTCGCGACACGGAACGGTCTCTCGATTCTTTATTGTGTGAAGAAATTGGATAACCTGCCGGATAATCCGCGCGTATTCACGCTGACATGAGTCAACGCGTGTCGATTAGCCTTCGTGAGATACTGAAGGCGAGCTCTGTCATAACCGGAAGACGCGATTAACACGTTGAATACCGTGCGAATTGCGAAGCAGCGTGGATTAACTTCCCTCTAACGCAACTAGATTTCATTATTATTATTATTAATATTATTATTATATTGTAAAGAAAGAACAGCTTTGTTTAAGTATCTAAATAATTAGCTAGATACAGATCTGAATGTAATTTTGTTGAATTATAAAAATAATTATGTAGGATGCTCTCAAGTTAAAATGCCAAAAATTTTTGCTCATTATTTTGATGATACAACAAAATTATTTTCAGATCTGGATCTATCTATCTAAATTTTTACTTCAGCAAAAATCGTTTTTCCTATATATGCACAATTGCAAAAAATACAACTGTTGTAAGAATATATATTTGTTCGGACTGCAAAGAGAATTATGAAACACATAATTTTTCTATTCTAATGATTTATCATAAAGTTCTCGGTATTTTTCTTAAGATATTCATTTCCAGTCCTGATTCGAGAAGCATTTCATATAAACGCTCAGCGATCTGGAAGATTGATAAATCTCGCTTCGATAAATCGATGAAAGGATCTGAAATTCCCTATTCGTCGCATGATTGATCTGGACCACCCAGACAGAGTTGTAGCAATGAATAAATGGCGGCACTTGGAAGATATACAGCGCGCGAACTGTGCGGAAAGGATTCTTTTTACAATCACGAACAATCGTTCTCGGCGGAACGGCAATTGCGCAAACAACAATGAGTACGATTATGGGAATGTGTTGATGAATGCGATATAAATATCGCGGCTTGTCGAAACTGCCGATAGATTTGTTCGTCACATTTGTTGCGGCGCATTTTCTGTCACTTTCATGCGTTATTACGTGTGCAATGAAATACTTGATCTACCGTACGTCTCGAATCGAATCCAATCGATTCGTCTCGAACTGAGTACGAACACCGACAATTACTTTTATCGAGGAGGCCTCTCCCCCGCTCCTGAAATTTTCTGACGAGCGAATGATCGACGCCCAATTGATTGCTCGAAGAGATTATTAAATCTATGCGAGTATTAAAAGATAAAATGTCTGATTATGCGAGTCTTCAAAATATCGTTGTAACAACGAGCCTCATCTTTTTATACGATCTAAATGTATACGCTGTAACGATGATTGATAATCAAAATTCAGTAGTAATGTAAAAGTCTTCGCAACTAATGTCTTATACATGTTCGTAAAAAAATTTGAATGTAGTACGATTTTATTCATGAGAATTCTTGAGGAAAATAGGACACTGAATTATTATGCTAGAGGAAGCATGGTGGGGAAAACAAAAGAGGTAAAGATTAATAGATTTTAGAAAAAAGAAAAAGAGAGAAATTAACACATGATAGAAAGAGGAAGTTTAAAATTTAAAATCCATGTAATTTATTTCGTATAAAATATCTCTATACATAGGCAATATCTGTATTTCGTAGTAGTTTATTTTCTTTACAAAACTAGGAATAGTGGTACTCGTCTGAGCCATTGCTGCTAATTACATGTACGATAAAAGGTAAAAGTATACAACGATGGCTCATTCTAACATCTACCTCTCTCTCTCTATATATCTTTTTCAATAATCATAACGAGTCTTTTGTTCTTCTGCGTATAATACAATGACTAGTTTGTTTAAGAAACTTACGGTGAGAATTTGCGATATGCAAAATACAGAAAATGATAATGCGACCTGTGAAGTCGAGATCTCATCCTTTTTCACGCGTTAAATTGTCTTCTTCTTTTCGATTCAGTTGCCCAATGCAGGCAAATTATAATACTTGTATTGTACGTATTTTACTCGCTAACCATTAAGCTCTAAACTATGTACAATTCGCGTATTAACGCGTGCGAGCGCGCGAATGAGATTCCATCCTGGCGCGACGCGCTTTCGCGAATGGCACTTTGGTGCATCGCAGCGTGATAACTTTTGTGAAATTTTATTTTCCAAATTCACGTCGATCATACCTGAAATGCATCCTATTTTCGAAAATATTTAACTTGATTAAATATTCTCATAAAGTTCCGCTTTTCTCGTTTTATTTCAGTAATTAATATAAATAAGTTTCGATCGAATCACGAATATAAATAACGCTCGGATGCGCTCGCACGCCGACAAAAGAAACGAAATATAACTCAGAAAAAAAAAGAAAATGTGCAAATCGTCCTATTTTTCGATTTTTTCGTTTTATGATCGCGTTTTAGTGCTCGAGTGCATTAGAACAAATGTAAAAAAATGGCACAGCAGTTTCACGGGACCGCATCACGCGGTAATCGAGCAGTTTTTTTGTATTTGATATTTCTCACGTGCTCGGAGCGACGTGACCGATCTCTCGGAAGGACGAAATAATCTCTAAGTACTATTATATCGCACACATACAAAATGAATCACAAAACTATTTATCTCTTAATTGCAGACCTCGAACGACTGATATTCTTTCTGGATGGCATCTTTTATGGAATATATATCTGTTTGTATATTTTAAAAAATAGTAATAGGTAGGTTACATGTTTTTAAATGTAATAAATAGATAAAAATTTATAGTTTCTTCTACAAATAAAATTTGAAATTAACTAAAATTCAGCAATTAAAAGAGAAATATTTTGTATCATTGTATGTACACTCGTACATCGATATTTACAGCGAAGGATAATAAACAAACAAAACCAACTCTCATGAAACTTTTCGAGATGTTGTCTGACGAGTTAACGTCTTAATAATGCGCGTTCGATTTAATAGAGCAGTATACTTAACGAAAATGTATGCAGTTGTGAACTTTTTTCATCACTGTTATAAAATCAAAATGATAAAATTTAATAACTTCTTATTAAAATCGAAATTAATTTAAAGTTAAAAAAGAATTTTTTTCATCATTTTTCAAATAAAAATACAACTCAGAAAATATTTTATAAACAAAAACTTTAGTTTCTTTGAAGATCACTTTCCTGGAAGGATACAGTTTGATGGCGAAAAGATTAATCGATACTTCGCGAGCGAATCACCAAGATACCGGACTTCACTTACTCGACATTTGTACTGCATTCTAAGGCACTTTGAGACCGCGAAATAAAAACGGGCGACATTTGTCATTGGGTCACAGAAACGCGAAACTTTAGCAAGAATAGCCGACTTGCTGAATGTCTTGCTACACCTGTCGCAGGAGTACTTTTTGACGTCGCTATGGGTCTGCAGGTGAGCCCTGAGGTTGCTCCTATCGGCGAATGCGCGATTGCAGTGTTGACATCGGAATGGCTTCTCGCCGGTATGCGTCCGGATGTGACCCTGAAGCAACCATGGCCTGGAGAATGCTTTGCCACATGTATGGCACTTGCAGGGCAGCGTGTGCGTTCGAATGTGCATTTTCAGTGCGCCCAAACTAACATATACCTTCGAGCAGAATTTGCACGAGAAGGACCTCTTTGCCTGGCCTTGAGCAGCCGCGCAGTGAAACTGCTGGTGCTTCGACAAGCCGGAAAATGTCGAGTACGATTTGTTGCAATGTTTGCATGGATATCTGGACGACGTCGAGCTCGAGGAAGTATTTGCATTGGTGCTCGGACTGCCTTTCTCTATTTTCGTGTTCACGATCGTGCTGCTTCCAGCGGATGTGCTGCCAGCGGACGACCTGCCGCTCTCACTGCTGGGCGAGGAAAGATCTTCCGGCGTGACGGGAGGCGGAGATCGTAGAGATCCGGAACCCACGGAACTTGTAGGCGACAAACCACAATGATCCGGGCTGCTCCAGTGAGGGTAGCTCCTGGCGATGGGCCGTTGGATCGTCGAGCAAGTCAATGCGCCGTGGGGCGGTGGCGAAACTGACGAATGTTGTTCTGGAGAGGAGTGCGGATACGCCGGTACCGGGTACGACGAATACAATTCCGCTTCAGGATAGCGATGATAGGCAGGAGAAGCGTACGGCAAATAATGCGACGGATACAGTGGACCCGTGCGAGTCCAGGCTGGCGTAGGATAATGAGCCAACGGCTCCATCAAGGGGTTTAGATTCAACGGCTCCAGAGGTGCCTTGCTCGCCATAAAATGCAACGGTGTCGACGTCGCCGTCACACCCGCCGTCGGTGTCGTCGTGGAATTGTCATTATGCTGGATCACTTCAACTCGCGCTGTCTTCACCAGTGGACGATGGGTCGGCGCGATTCCCGCTGGTGGCGTGATAGTCTTGGTCGGATAGTGATGGTGATAGTGATGTAACTGGTGGACGTAGTGCATCGCGTGAGTCTGCGAGGATGGCTCTATCGTCAAAGGTGGAGGAGATGTTTTAAAAATCGGAGGTGGCATCCTGCTGGACGCGCGTTCCTGTGATTCTGGTTGTGATTGCTGTTGTTGCTGTTGTTGCTGTTGTTGATGAGGACTATGATGACGATCCGCGGTTCTACTGAGATCCTCGGGCTTCGTGCTGAGGTTCTCAGGTTCAGGAATATCATCTACTCCTACATCAATTATTTCTTCTGCACAAACAAGAGACACACGTTCACATACACATGCTAAAGGATTTCAAAATATAAAATATAAAGAAAATAAAATAAAAACTTCGAAGTAATAAAGTTTATAAATATTTTTCTGATATTTTAATTTCAATGACTTAACTTAAAAAAAAAATTGATCGTGAATCACATATTTACTTCATTATTGCTATAAGAAATATTCATTACAATAAACTATATCTCGTGTTAATAAACTTTTCCTTTACTTTTTTTCTTCAACTTTTACATTTTACTTTTTTGTTTTCGTATGTTTTTCACATATTTGTTGTGTTTAAATTTTACATAATTATATGTATTTAACTATGTTAATTAAATACATAGATATTATATTAGAATAATAATTTACTAGCAACTTTATTAATAATAACTAAAATATCAAAAATTTACGTTTAAAGTTATATATTTATCTATCTTCTCTGTTTCTATATTCTATATTTTCGTATCTACTTACAATTAGTTTGATGTTTAAAATTGAATAAATCAAAAGCAATACGTAAAGCAAATATATGCTTAAAGACAAAAGAAGCAAATATGAATTTGAATTTTACATGAAAATAATTTCGAAAAGATTTGTGTGGTAATAAAAAAAACAAATTTGAAACCTTTGATTGCTTCGGGAACTTCTTCTTCATCCTCGGATGTGTAATAAAACGGCCGCTTCTTTAACGGGCAATGACTGTAATTGTAATTCTTCTTCATGAAGCTGTGCGGCACCTCGTCGACAAGCATTTTGGCACAGTTTTGATATTGCATAAAGGCACTTAAAACGTTTTTCTGATTTATTGACGCTATGCCACTGCGAAGACGATTATAACATCCTCACTCTTCTCATATGAATATCCGTCATTCAGAGCATTAATCCAATAATCACAGCCTTGCCGAAATCTCGCAAGGCAATAATACGTGGTAATGTCACTGCACTGTTATTTCACACATAAGTCAAGAGCCTTCTCTTTCAAAAGAAGAACCGGCACTTCGATCTTTCTTCAAGGTGTAATAAGATTAATCTTCACCACTCGCTCATCCGAATACAACTGACCGATTGGGAGATACTCGGATAAATCCTGACTCGCGTGAAACACGAAAGAGAAATGCAAGGAATGTTCCAGAATGACCACAGCTCAAAACGTTACGGCTGCAAGCCGGTCTCTGACTGGCAGGGGGTTGTGTCAGGGCCTCTTATAACAGGTCGCCCCACCAATGGATTGCAGGTGGCCCGCACGTGCTGCCGAGCCAATACGGGCCCGCGGGCCCCTCGTTACTTGCCAATGGGGGACGGACGGTCGCGGGCCACCAGCCAATCGACCAGGGATATGTTCCACCAATTGTCCCCCACCGTCGGCAGACAACCGGCGGGAGGTGCAGGATGTTCGTGAGTGCAACGCGATAGTCCGCTACGCTCTACGTCCTTCCTTATTCGTTCCTACCACCGTTTCTTTCTCTCTCTCCTTCTCTCTCACGCTACACGCTCCGCAAGTTTCAATGTGTGTATGTTATGTTATTCTGTAGGAGCAGATGCTGTGACCCCTCTTAGGAGACCCTCTCCACGCTCATACACACATGTATCCAGGGATTCGCGTTCGCGCGCGCGTACGGGTACATTAGACCCCCTCCGCGCGAGAGCTCGGCGACTCGCATTTTTTATTCGAATTTCCGTTCGGCCTACCTGAACTCCTTTCTTTCTCTCGCTCTTTGTGCGAGAGTGGTTGTCGCGTCGGCTGTTTTGTGCCCCTACCTGATACGCGCGTATTGCGTCTCGCGTACGCGAGAGTGTACACGCGTGTGTGTACGTGCGAGCGTTGCAATCCACCTCTTGTTCCCCTTCTGAATTTCACCCCCTCTTCCGCGTCGACCCACGTTGCCAGCCCGAACGTGTAACGGTCGTGTCGCGTGCCACAGCATCGCCCACGCGCGCTCGGAACCTACACACGCGCGTGCGTCTCTGAGCGTGTGCACTGGGGCACGCGTACTCGCGCGAGCACCCTGCCCCCTCCCCCCCCCCATACGCAAGCGGCAGATTCACGTTAGATTGCCTGCCATTTTTGCGCGAATGGAAAAGCACACGGCATTCTATTTGAGAGTCCGTCACGTGATCGCGCGCACAAAAAAAAACCGGTAATGTTCTTCGACTAACAGTCTTCTGTTTGTCTTCGACGTAGATAAAAACTTCTCTGATTTCCTGCATCGATTCACTTTCTTTTTTTTCCCCTTTGTAATCTATACAAAGATAAGATAAAAGTATAGATGTTTTCTTTACACTTGATATTCAAATTCTTTATAGTTATCGTCATAAATTTATACATGACTGTTTTATAACACTTCATAAAAAAAAGTAGTAACGTGTTTTTTTTCTCGATGAGAATAAAGAGGATGTTATCTATAAATAAAAGTATTCGTAATAAGGCCTGTTCTTTTTGACTGAACTTTTGCACCAGTTCATCTTTTTTCCTTTTCTCTCCAGGAGGAAAGAAGAGGAAGAAAGATGAACTGATACAAAAGTTCAGCCAAAAAGAACAGACCTATTGTGAAATACTTCAGATGCGTTAACGCATGATGAAAATTCAATGAGTTTCGTACGGATTCTAAAGCGAAGTGAAATCATAAAACATTTCTTCACAATTATGGGCAAGATTATCATCAGTGAAATGAAATCATTCGTATTAACCGATCATGAAACGATAATCGGAACAAGAGACCGGTATGGCCACGAATCGGCTAGAAAACGAAAGCGAAGCGATTTTTGACACAGAACCCTTGTACTTGTCGTCATAAACAATTCACTCGCATAAAGCTCTATTCTTTTGCTAGTTCGCTAAGCGTGTGTGCGACCAATCATTTTATCGTATTATTTCGTAATGAAGGAGAAACACCGAGACCAAAGCGAGAGAGGAAAAGGCGGAGACGGCGTCGTACGTGCACACTGACAGAATTTCACGATAAAATCTCGGTAACCGATACGCTACGGGCGCGTGTGTTATTAACCGTTTGTCTCGACAGGAGAAACGTCCTCGCTACCGTCGATATACATATATTTACACTCGCTTCGCTTTGCATTACAATATCAATATTGCACGCAATGGCCACGCGCGACGCATTTCACTTCGCTTAACGGCACATTCCAAATGCGGCACGCGCACAGTACGTTGAACTTGAAACGATTTTGCATCCAACTCTACAGTCTGTACATTGATAATAACGGCGATTATGGCATATTGCAATTTTATTACCGTGTAAAAAATGTATGAATTGAAGTCGAGACTCTGAAAATATTGGGTTGAGTAAAAAATAATTTCGTATTTTTAGATTTGAATGTCACCTAAGAATATGAAGTTACTTTTTACTCAACTCAATATTATTCTATGAAATATCAACTAATACCCGTTTCTACCAACGTAGATTAATTAATTTAATTAATCTCGATTTAACTTATTATTTTTAATTAATCTCAGTTTAATTTATTTTTTATTTTTGTCTTATTCTAATGGTAAGAATTAAAAAAAATAAAAGTAAATTAAAAGTCTGTTTTTTATTCTTGCACTCTTTGAACTCGTACACACGATGCAGTAAGTTGAAATGAAACAAATATATATTTGTTTCGCTTCAACTTATTGTATCGAGTGCATCAGTATAGAGAGTGCAGGAATAAAGAACCTCAAGATTAAAGTTAATATACCTTGGCAGAAATGAGCGTAAGACAATTTATCTAACGGTTTTCTAAATTTTTAATATACAAAACGTTCGGAAAGTCTCAAGAATGAATATATCTATCGCAATAAAAATCTTAAAAAACTATAAGTAATCTTACAAAACTTTTATTCCATTAATTATGTGTCAATTAATCAAACACTCGCTATTTAAAGATAAGTCAAGTCATTGTCATCATACATGCCCGACGTATTGACTGAAACGATCTAGTCGGTTGTTGTACGCACTGCGAATTTATACGATCGTTAGTCAAGACAGAATTCGATTCGTTCGCCGATAAGCGGAGCAGCCACGATCCTGAAGGAACTATTTGCTGACAATAGAACAGCGCGAATCACCCGTTGTTGTCTCCTTACCTGCTGCCACGCTTATCTCATCGACACCCACGAATACAACGTCAAGTATACATACGTATATCGAGTGCGTGCCGATGCACTACCGCCGATCAAAGGGAATGCAATAAATGTGCACGCTCGATGCACTGACTTCGACCTCGGGCGGATCGTGATCCCAGTTAATTTCAAGACCGTATCGTGCCATTCAATACCTTTCGCTTATATCATGAAAATGAAAAACGGTAATTTCTAGGATTTAATTAAACTCTCGCCTCAGATAAATAATTGTCTGCCACAATTCATTAAGAAAGATTTACAGCTTTGAATAAAGATAATATTCTTAACTGATATTTAATTTATTATTACAAGGCTTAATGAAAATATAACACCTATACGTCTAAAGCACATTTCCCTCACTGTTCCTTGACCCGTGATCCCGAGGACAGATGAATTTAATTTACAATCTGCGGCCGTCCTACCGTCATGGCCTACCTGCCGTTTCCGATGCATCGCATTAAATTAAAAGCCACAATCTTCTCTCTTGTTGTCACGCAAATATACGCGAAGGGGTCGATCGACGTTTTCTTCTCATGGCGGTTTACGAGGAAACGTGCACCCTACGGTTGCCTCCGTCTCAACACATCTCGAAAACTCAAAACAGAAAAAGAGAACGAGAGAAAGAGATACCGAGAATGAATCGTGCACCGGTCGTCGACGAATCATCTACCTGCACATAAAGACGCCCTTCCACGCGGTTATCTGTCTCTCTGCAGACAACCCTTTCTCGTCGTTCTAGATCAACGAGAGTAAGAAGGAAAAAAAGCAAGAGAGGATCGAGAGAACCTGCATTTTATCCGGTTATTCCGGTAGCTACCGGCGGCGGTTCCGGCAAAGAATTCCGCTTCTTTCTTCCTACCTTCGTTACGTGGCGGATAAATTATACGGAATACTGGGCGCGCTAAGTTACCCCGCTTTTGTTTGTCGACGTAGTATGTCTCGTGCGTGTGAATCCCGACGAGGGAACAACCCGGCGCCCTTCACGCCGATACCACGGATAATCGCGCGTTCGCGCAGGTTGCTGCGAAAAGATTCTTTATGCGCGTAGATAGAAGCAGGTCCCATTGGCACTGCGCCCGCCGCGTTCGTCGGTTATGTTGTTGCGCCGCAATGGCGAACCATTTCCGCCCTACTGCGAAAAAAATTACAAATACAGTTACGAAAAGGCAGGTTGAGATCGGCAGCAGCGGATTTTATTAATCATTTTAATACGGTATGATTTTTTACACTGAGAAAAAAGTCGAAATATTCGCAAGCAAATGTTGCACGTGTTTTCTTCGATATTTATTAGTTATAAAAAAATTTGACTGTAAAAATTTTTGTGTGATGACGAAATATACATTTCTATGACATACATCTCATTAATTGTAAAAACATAAAATGGATAATTTAATTTGTTGGAATAACATTTAGTTTCACCGTAATTACATAAGGATTTGTTTCAGTGAAATAAACATTATATCTCACGAATAAATTTTTAATATCTTTTTCTCAGTGTAAATTTTTATGTGATTTTTTTTTACTTTTAACCATTTTCCGGAACTAAGAAATTTGATGTCGATCCAAACTCCAATCTTTTACTGCCTCCTTCCGTTTGTAATGTAATACAATCGATCAGTGGATAACCGCAATTGTGAACAAAATTTGTAGGGGAGAATTAACGCTTACTTCGAAGATAGATACATCTTAGCCAAGTGTATACTTATAGACGACCGTTTATGGTCGGGTTCCTCGTACGATTCTTGTTTTCCCGCTCAAAGTGGTAAATTACACGTTACAGCCGAGGAAATGAAAGGTGTGACTCTTCGACCCTTGGTGGAGATACCCGATGCGCGACGTTACGATTCCCCGGAACTCTTAACCAGTTCACGCGCGCATGCTGTTAACCCGTTGCGATCCGGGCCCGTTCGAATAAATCTGTATAATTATTACGACGCGCACAGAGAACTTATATGTGTGTACCGGGTGGCCGCCCCACTGGAAGGTAGCCCCATCGGAAGGAAGCTGGTTTATTTTTTTGTTGTGCCGCCTCGAGGGGCGCCCCATCGCCTCACCTTTGAAACACCTGGCTATTACCGCTGGAACACTTTATACATGTGTGTGCGCCACCATATGCGACCGGCCCCACCGAGACTTAGCTACGTAGACCCATTTTCGGGGCCCGTGGATCCCCACACGTGTGCCAGGTATCCTCGGAAAAGGGGAGGGAGGAATCGAAGGGGCTTTGTACCTCTTCTCGCATCGAAGCTGGTACTGAATTAGTCGCCTCGATAGTTAAATTTTCCAACTTCGAGGCACTTCTTAAATAAAATCACTTCATATTAAACTCATGTTCCATTCTACTCTACTCAACTTAAGCATGTAACAAATATCTGTTTAATTTACTCACCGGCGCAATGTTACTTAAAAGTTCTATTTTTTAAAAGTTGTGACACTTCAGAATTTTTTATGAGAAAATATTAAAATTTAAATAATATGTAAGAAAAATTAAAAATATAATTAATTTTTTTATAATAAAACAGTAAAATATTTATGGATTGTTTTGATCATTAAAATTAAAAATCTCGAACTCTTTGAAGAAGAGAAGGATTCTATTAATTAGAATATCAAAATTCTAAAATTGAAATTCTAATTTCACAACGCGATTTAATAAAGAAACCCCGACGCGATTTTAGATATATTGTATGACGAAGCTTTTTAAACAGTCTGTAAGGCGAGGTTTTGCTAGCCTTTTACCTTTGATCTCGTTCCATTCATCGCAGAAATGGACACCACCGCGACACAGGTGTACACTTCTCGAAGTATCAAAAGTTCGGGATTGGAGTTCAAAGCGGAGCAATTCAGAAAATAAGACCATTACACAACGGGGTGCATCGAAGTGCATCGACGCATTGAGAACTGCATATCAGCGAACAAACGAAATTGGAGTGGTGTGCGAATGGGTTGGTTTCGTTCGAGCGGTTCGAATAGCTGACCTTATTAAACATTTTACAATCTTCATTACAATTCTATTATTATTTTATGAGATAAGCCGTAAAGATACTTATTACTTTATATAACTTGGCTAAATTATTATTAATTTTTTAAAAATAGTTGTAAACATAAAAAAATATTTTATAATTAAAAAATATTAACAATATCAGTTAAATCATTTTTGTAATTCTTAAATATTATAGTCTTATCGTAGCTAATTCATTTAATCTGCAAATACAATTCGATGAATAAAGTTAAATATACACAGACCAAGTTCCTAAAAGTCAAATTAAAATATTATAATATCGAAATAGTATGAACATAATACAACAAAAAGAAGGAAAATAAACTACAAAAACTTTAGTTTCTTATAAAAGTTGATGGAAAATTAAAATACGAAAAAACTTATCACTCAGATATTGAAAATAGTTAATAAAACTTCATAAACTGATTATGAATTAAACTGACTTATAATTTATTCAAATATGTTCTTTGTTCTTTGTAAAATTCTTATAATGTTTATGTTCTTTATATTCTTCAAAATGATAAAAAAATATCTACAATATATCGCAAGGTGCAAAGGTATGACTATACATACCCTAAGCGATGAAAAGAGCAAAAAAATGCTTAGTGAAACTTAGAGAGGAAGAATAGAAAGGGTAAGTCTGGTAAAAATTTTCTCAAGTAATTTGTTTCATTGTATAAATAGATAAATAAGATATATAAACAGAAGGAACGTGTCGATACGTATAGAAACGTGATTTAAAAAAAGATAAAAGTAGCATAAGATATTATAAGACTTAACATTTTTGCACGCATATGACATAAAGATGCGAATACTTCATCCTTGAAATGGAATGTTCAACAATCATATTCTTGCAAAAAATCTCTCGTTTAAGAGATAGAATTTCATTAAGTAATCTTTTCCGTTGAAATATTCTCGCGGTTACTCACACAAAAACATCTGAATGCACCGCAGGTTAATCAACTGCGGAATTCGATATTGTTACAGCCGAGCTGATAATGCTTCCTTGGATTCCAAAAATCCACTTACGTGCATCTTAGGTGAATGCACTTTCCCTCTCAATCCCTTGACGAGTCAGTGTCGCTCAATTCGCGGATTCGCTCTTTTTTACAAAGATCATCAACGAGACGATGATCGCTATGGCTGATCGAGAACTACGGACGCTCACAATGACGGGTATTTCGTCGATCGTGAATGAGGAACGGTGCGCCTGAGTTTTTCCTCTTATTTTCTTTCTTTCCTTTACAATGAATAGCCGCCACGACGCGTAAGGCCCTCTTCATTGTGCAACGATTTCAAAGAATCACTCGCCTTAAGTCCGTTCGTTCGGCCAAGAACGAAAGACCTAGTACTTTGCCCTTTGAATTATAGGACCTGCTGATAATTTTCTCGAGATTCACTGTCTTATCGCACTCATGTCGTCAAATATTATTTTAACGGATTATAATTACGTAATTTTATCTTATTTGAATTTCTCAAAACATGACAAATACTATACTAATGTAACAGAAATGCAATAAAAATGTGTGCTTTTAGATATTTTTAATTGTTCAAAAAAATTTAACAAAATTTGTGAAAAACAATTGTTTGTATACCTAATATCTGTACCTTCAAATAAGTCTGTCGCATGTTAATCGTGATCTGCATACGACATACCGTTATTCGTTTGCAACAAGGTATCAGCATAATTCGTCAATTACAACGCTACCAGCGGGCCAAAATTCACACGACAGTCTCAACGGAACTCGTTTAACGTAACCTGCCGCCACGACAGTTCGATGTGTGCAATAAAGCACCCTTGGTAACAGAACGCGTTTTCACTGATAAAAAATATCGATTTTTCACGTCTTCGTGCGAGTCGAAACTTGTTCAGCTTCGACCCAAGCGCATTCACCTGCATTCTTCATCGAGGAAAAATCGACGTTTCAAAGGATCCACGGGTACGAATCTCCGGTGCAACGTACGCGAATGTACCGGAGCGGACAGCATCTGTCCTGGATTCAGGACAGCTGATCCGGTGGGACGCGTGGCAACGTTACCGTTTTCGAAAAATTAACGCGTGTGGGGACCTCTCGGTCCCCGGGATAGAGTTCCGGTATAACGTCTCCTCTATTATTAGCCCAATAAATAAAACGGTTTCGAACTTATGCAACTGGTATTTTCCATCCATACATTACAATTTCAAGTTTATAAAATGTAGCTATTATGTTGAACATTTATTATGAATTTTTCTCGTAATTTAAATATAATATAACCATAGAGTTTTGTAAAAAAATAATAAAATTATTTAAACAATGCTGAGATTTAGATATAGTTTTATATTTTAATAATGTCTCATTTTAAGACAAATATTCTATTAATTGTTTGGGCATAAATTATTTAAAATCTATTTAATAAAATACAATTTGTAATATCCTTTTTGTAATACTTTTAACTTAATACATTTTCACGCAGAAAGAGAGACTTTCCATGTTCGTGAAGAACGTATTATAAATTTAATGAAGACACAAAACACGCGACTAACATCGAGCCACAGATCCGTTGTGAGGCGAAACGTCTGTCAATCTAAGAAGATAAGGATACCGTAGATCACATTTCTGGGAATGTGGCATATGGTCAGTTTGCCAGACGATTTTCCTACAGCAGAACGGCGCGTGCCCATCAGGGGTGCGTCCTTAGGGGCGAGCAGGTGATCGAATATGGACCAGATGACCGAAAACTTTGCTAAATTCTACCTTCGTAAAACTCTATCATGTCCATCTTGCCTCTCTACAGGACTCTGCAGTATTAACGATTTTGTCTGAAACAAATTTTATCTTGAATTGTTTTAAAGGTTTTCATCCTTCCATGAAAACCTTTAAAACAATTCAAGATAAAACTGTGGTATTTCGATGAATATTTATATAGAAATATAAATTTTTATATTATATATTTTTTATTTATAGTTATTTTTATAACAATACATTTGTATTTATATAGCAAAATTTATTTCAAATGTTACAGTATTATATAGTCGAATATTATTCAAGATCAAATAAATAATAAACAAATATGCTTAATAATATTTAAACAATTCTTTATGCAGTTTTATTTTCCTGTCTAATCCTATAAAAATGATTATTATTTCTTAAACATTTTAAACGCACGCAAAAAAAGACAAATGAATATTCGAAGTTATGTCCCGTTTGAATGACGCACTTTCCTGCATCGATCATCGCGACAAAAATCGTTTGGGTCATAAAAAGAGCAAGTTGGAGAACTGACATTGAGACGAATCAATTTCTGCAGTTGATAGCGTATCTCTCGTCAACCAGGAAGTATCTCTCAGCTGGATTCTCGAGCCAGTCTTCATGGCTGGCGTTTCGCCTTCAGCAGCGCATTTACAAAATATTCCGGCGCTATAATGACATCATGGTACACGTCCCGGGATGTAAGAGCGTGCGAACGCGATAGCATCTCGCCAGGACCACTGAACAAGGTGCCCTTATCTGATCGGCCATTAGGGTGAGACACTAACCACGGTTGATACATCAAAACACGCCTGACTTTTATATTTTCGGGATGCGCCCTCGTTTCCCCGTACGTGTCCGCGTCATTACCGCCCAGCATCTTCGATGGACTAGTTTTCGTCCGTTTGACAGGACCTCACCTTACCAAACTTTATCTGATGCGACATATACTGAGGACTCCTGCACGAAGCAACATTTACATGTCGCAGCACCAAAACAAAATTTGAACGATTGTTTTCTTATAAAATTGTTATTTATTTTCACATTAAACTTCAATTTACTTTTATATACTGTCAGCTCTCTGATCGAGTTGTGATATACGTGTAAAAAATATATAATAGTATAATTTATAAAATATAGTTTATTTAAATCTATAAACATGTGTATTAATATATCTCCATCAAAATGTGATAATATTTATTTTTAAAAATCAATAAGATAAATAAATAATAAATAGATACTATAAATAAATAAAAAATGACTTTCTAATCAAAATTACAATTAAAATGAAGAACTGATGATCAAAAATTAAGGAAGAAATCAAAAGCATGTTAATAAACGACGTGCTTAGTTTCAATTAATTAAACCGTCTTTTATATCTGACAACAACTGTCACCGAAGAAGATTCGCGAACGAGTATCTTCCTTCCTCCCGAGTAAGCATATTGAAAGTGATGATCACTGCTTGCGGTCATCATTCCGTAAACAACGTGACGTTAAATTAAATCATCCGGTTCATCATTCTCTTTTCTGTCTCTGATCAATGTTTCTCTCTTTCATTCTTTGTCTTTGATTCTTCCGTAATAAATAAAATTAAGTATAAATAAATTCATATCAAATATATATTATACATTATATGTCATATAATTGTCTAAAAAATATATATACGTATATTTAATATAAATTTATTGCCGCTTTACAAAGAAATTTTAGAGAAATTTTAGTCAAAGACGTATAATTAATATTATGAATAATACTATTTATTTTAATATTATAATAATACTCAAGAATGCAATTTCATAGCGTAGCAATGAAATTTCTCGCACAAATTACACAAAATGCCGTCTATCAATATATAAAAATCAACACACTTTGCTCATAATTTCTGCCATTCCTTCGTGCCACTGATAAGAATCGGCCAGCATAATCGATGACCAAATCAGCGACTCTCCAGCGTGCAGAGAAGTGCCCTGGACTATACGTCCCCCGGCATTCTCCGCGGCCGGAGTGCTTGCTTAATTAAATTAATTTCAATTGGACCCTCGTATCGAAAGAGCCCCGATACACTTTCACCCGCGCAGTTGCGACAGCACGAACGGTCGTTACAGCACCGACGTTCACTATCTCGATCTGATACAGTGTAAGGCACGCTCTTGATAACAATGTCGGAGACGCCTCGGGCATTCGTGGTGCTCGCTTAAAAAGTTGCACGCTTACCGTAACACAATCGTGCCGGCCGTCCGCCGTCTGTTACGCGTCGCACATCGAAATTTCAACGATTTATCCGACAAAAACTGGAACGCAACTAACGCGTTAACCGTTAACCCAATGCCGCGGGATCCTTCGTCATATTTTTCGACACGGTTGCTCCGGATTGGACACAGAAAGAACAGTCGTATGCTTTTAGCACCAACTGAATGTCCCACTTGTTCGCGATCCTCGTTGCGTAATGAAATTTTTAACGAGAAGATATTTTTTAATACCTCATAAATCTCTATGATTTAGACGCGCGTTAACTTATCAAACGAGGTAACTCTTCAATTTTTGTGGTCTCGTGGTACGCAGTCGTCCCACGAGTGCTTTACCCTCCAGAAAAAATGTATCTCCCCCGTGTAGGGTTGAACGACCGTGTACTTTAGCTCTTCGTGTTAGCACGCGGGCAGCAGAGCTTACGGATGCGTTCATAATCAGCGTCGACAAGGCGTACACGCATCTCAACGTCAGTACAATGCACACTATCCACCGTAATAAGAAAGAGGTAGAATGAGCGGCGGAGTTAGTAGTAAGAGGAGTAGGTGCAAGAGGAGGATATTCAGGATCACGAGGCTAGACCGCGGGATTCTGTGTAGAGGAAACCGAACCTGTTCCCGATTCAGGGACAGTTTCCATCGCGAGAGAGGAATCTCCTTTAAAAAGAAAAGAGAGCGGAATCTCTCTTCGGGATTTCTTCATCTGAATAGGAACGATTCCGGACACACGAGAGCCAGAAGCGGTTTTCTCACATAATCACGTTTATAAGACGATCTCTGACCGGTCGAGCACGTTCCAGTCCCAGGACTCTGTCGCGTACAGGAAACCTTTCTGAGATAAAAATGGAAGCGCGAGGGTGGAGATCTCGCGTGGCCGCTTTGAGAGGTTGCGTTTTAGACGTCGGCAAGCAGAAAGATGCGAGTGACGAGAAACGACATTGTCGGGATTGTTTGTAAGAAAAACAGATACTGAGGTTTCGGAAAATACGAAGAAGTTTTCATTTCTTTGAAGAAAACCACGAACAAAAAGCTACCGGTTTTGTCCTTTATTGTAGAGCAATACTTGAATTGAAAACAAAATCTTAAGTTTATATCCAAGTTTAAAAATAAAATTTTAGTCATTTTTGTACGACTAATATAAAAATTTAATGTAATACAAGATAATTTTAACTTTTTGACTACAACGAATCAGTTGGATCCAAAATAAAAATTTTAGACAGTTGTATAATTTCTATGGTCGATGCTATGAGATTCTAAATTGTAGGTAAAAAAAACTTTGAACCTTCCTCTATCAATCATTGATGGAAATTCATTTGCATTCTCTACTTTAAACCAGACACTTTAGAACTTACGTAATTTTCATATAACTGTAGTTGGAAGTTAATCATAAACTCTATTTCTTGTATTATGTTTTCAATTAAATGACAATTTGACAAAAATTATTGAACATAGATCGCTTACGGAATATTAAAATAAAGCAAATCGATGAAATTACGCGGTCGCGCGATTAGATAAGATATATGATAAAAACAATGGCGCGTTAAATGATAGACAGAGTTAATCGCGATTAGCCGAGAGCAGAGGAAAATTTATGTGAGACTGGTGCAGATGAAAAATCGCAAAGCGCGATATTTAACGTACCCTCTTGACGTCTCCGATCGGAGAGCGCTGATTTCTCGTAATTTCATGCGCGCTCCGCGCGTCCATATGCAAATGCAGACGCTCACAAATGCAACGAAGTACAACATTCGCGACTGCCAACGACGGTCCGATAATTTATTGCGTAACGGTGTTACTCCTTTAAATCGCGACGCAACAACAAGCAAATCTCACGTGGCGTTATGAGCCCGGCGCGCGATAGAATTATGAACTGTTATAATGCCATCGTGATCTATGGATACGTCGGAAACGTTATTTATCCCTTTTGACTTCCTGCAACATTGTTAAATATTTTACCGGGCGCGGGCGTTTGTGTGCCGATCGCTTAGCATAATTCATTTGCCGATACCGACGGACGATTTTAAGCTGCGTCGGCTTGCCCGATAACGCGATCTCGAACGCGTGAAATGAGCGAGCACAAAGGAAATCAGGCGCAGAACGTGCCGACGAAAAGAAGACCGGACGCGTGATCGCGCACGCATCATCGGCCGCATCACCGGCCGCATCACATGCAAGATGAGAGATCCAGCATCCTATCGCTCGCTCCGAAATGGAACGTCGTCAGTCAGGCGCGAGGTTAATATTTTATCGGGCGGACCGCGCGCGGTTATCTCTTCGATTTGAGGGTCGGTAGAAAGTAAATCTCGTTCCGCGCGCTCGGGCCCGAGGTCGCGAGCGAGCATAAACATCCTTACGTACACGACCTGGAATTCCCGTTTGATTTACTGCCGCTATCTCGGCGCATTAGTCTTTGGTCCCCCGGGGGCCGATATCATCTGCCTTAAAAAATGCGCCCGTCAACGCGGCCCGCCAACTACTGTGCTACCCATCCTCCGTGGATCGGACGCCGCTTACGGTCGCCCTCTCGTTTCCGTCTCTCGTTCCTTTTCCTTTTCTGCTCTGCCTCTCGTCCTCACCGCCACCGTCGCTTTCGACGGTCGTCGCGTCTCGTCCTCGTCTCTCCCACTGCCCCGTTTTACCCGAAGATCGCCCTTCGGTCCCGCCGAGATCGTCTTACGACCGACCAGCGTACTCGCGGCTCCGGTAGGAAGCAACAGGTAGCCAAGTTGGATCTGACTACCAGCGAGATATTAATTTTTTATCGTGAGACGTAATGGATCTCGCGATCTGGTAGCATTAACATTTTTATATCCTCGTTGGAGATGGCGGATAGCGGTGGCGCGGCCGCACGGAAATTAATTTCGAGGATCGCCGCCGGTTTTGCGCAACGAACGTTATACGATCTTGATCGAAAAATAATACTATGTCGATGTTTTCGGAAGCACTTTTTGCGAGTCCAAGAGCAGTTATATACACAGAAAAAAATGTTTGATTGAATTAACTAGAATTCTGGTGGAAAATAAACAATCCAAAATTTTAATTAAATCTAGAAGATTTTTAATCTATTAAATCTATTAAAATTCTAGTTAAAATAACCAACACTCAGTAGATTTAACCAGAAATCTAGTAGACTTAATCAAAATTCTGAATCGTTCATTTTCCATCAAAATTCCAGTTAATTCAACCAAACATTTTTTTCCGTGTAATAATTTCAAAAATTATAAACAATTATATAACAATAATTTTTTAAATAAATAATTATTAAAAAATTCTAATATTATATAATATTTAAAAAATAGAAACAATTTTACATTCTGAATAAGATAAAAAATTCCGAGTTCCAATTTTTTCACTTTGTCTGCAAATCATGATTTGTACGTGACGTATCCAAATTCTTATTTTTCTCTATTTGTTAAATATATATATATATATATACATACATATATTAGTTTTATAATTGGAGTAACTGTTTAACTAACTCAGTGAACTGAGTTTGTCTTTCCGCATCCTCGTGTCCATCGCGATTGCATACAGACGTTATCACTCATCGGCATTAGGTACATCAGTATTATTTCTTCTCAGTAATATAAACAGGTTCACAGGCGCTCGCTACCATTCGTCTCTCGAACGCAGAAAGAATCTCTTCCTAGCTTCAGCATTCATATTAAAATTATTCATCCCACAGCGATTCGGAGACCGTTCATTCATCGTCAATCATAACTCGTCGTTTATGAGAAGCGGGAACTAGACGCGACGATGCATAGATTTAAGCTCATTTCACGATCTACGATAGAAATTCGGAACAAATCCAATTCGTCGAATATAGAAAATTAAATTATATAAAAAATTAAGTTTTTTAAAGAAGAGAAAACTATGACTCAAACTATGTGTGGCACACAAATTAAGAGATTTAATGAAAGTAATCCACAATTAAAATTTTAATTATAGTTTGTGATTAATTATAAATTGAATTTAAGATTAATGAATGAATTTCTTGCTAATCTAGAATTTAAAATGTTTACGATTCAATAAACATAAAATTTTTAATAAAATTCCATCCCCAAATTCTATTCAGTACTTTATATCGTCTGGACTGGGCTTTATCAAGTACATAGTTTCGTCCGAAAACGAAATTAGTGCGCAAGTTCACGGTGCGGGCGGGTAGCTCATGCACCCTACTGTTTTTGCCAGTTGGTGGTCCCATGCGGACGCAGGCATACATTAAATAAATAATCTCGATTCTTTCTCTCTTTCTCTGTCTCTCTTTCTCTTAGTCTTTCTTCGTACAACGTGACTGCTTAGAATATCGGCGAGAAGCTACCGCCGCGGCCTCCTCCTTGCGCAACTGTCGGCCGGTCGTTTCAATTAATTAGCATCGTGGTATAAAAGACGATGCCCGTCAGTCGATGCCGCTCCTGCGTGCGCTCCCAGCTTGCCTAGATTATTCAAAGCGACTTCCAGGGATGCGAGATGCCGCGCCGCGCAGCCGCGACTCATCGACGTTACTCATCCTTCGTGCACCTTCGTGCGTGCTTTATATCCTGGAAAAGCTATTAGTGACCGGCTATATCAGCCGGTTCGTACATTTTACGACGAATACGCCACGTGAATAAATCGATGTAGTTTGCATTTTAACAATTTTCCGATAGCTTCGCGGTTTGCGCGATTTGCACACGATGGCATTTCGAACGTAAATTGAATAATAAAATAAACGTACAAGTTTATTTTGAAAATAATATAAATTTAGTTGCAAAACATCATAAATTGGCAGCGTTCGCTACATATATCACTCCTATAAAAACCATTCATTTTTACGATAAATTAAATATCACACTGTTGGAAGCAATTTTCATGTAAGAGATCGTCGGACGCTCTTTAGACAACTTCTGATTGGTCCGCCATATTTTTTCAGGACTTACTTTAAATAAAATGAAATAAATACATAAGATAGAATGAGATGCTCGGATATCTCATTTTATCTTATACGTAATTGATCTCATTTTATCTTCAGCAGGTCCTGAAAAATGGAGGATCAAACGTATGTATGGTACGTCCAATCTTTTACTTGAGAATCTTTAGTTTATTCTAGAGCATTGAATAAGTAACATATTAGTTACTATAAATATTCCGTATAACAAATCAAACTAACAATGACTCCTTATAAATCAAAAGAAATTGGAAAGAATAAGGGCAATAGGAGTCAGGCGCAGAAGACGTTGCGCAAATAATACACCCATAAAATTTCTTTATTCTACTAAACGCGCTTACATGTTTCGGTTCACTTTTGAGCTTTCTTTAGAGACAACACAAACTAACATATATAAATTGTGAATAAAAGTTATCTTGGCATGGTGAGCTCCCCTACATCGAGAATTTAAATGCCAGAAATTAAATCCAAATAAGAATAAAAGAAAAAGAAAAAAGAAAAAAGAAAGGAAATATTGGAAATATCAAAATAGAGAATATGGAAAACTAATTTATCAAAAAACTTTAAGATTATAATTAATTATCCCGAAAATAAGGACGCTCACCGTGACCATATCGCAAATATTACTATTAATAATTCAAAAACCGGTTCTTGATTTATGTTGGCTAGTCAATATCAGACACAGTGAATCACTTTTAGATTTAGCTAGTATTTTTCGAGATTACAAATGGGAAAATCTAACATTAAAACGTTAATCAATTCCAAGAAAATTAAAGTTGGAAAGTAATCAAAAATCATGTCAGAAAGACTCATTACTATACGAGCGATACTGACTGACTAGGCGCGATAACAACTCGACCTTTCATAGCTTGTCTATAATCGGGAGGCCTTAGGAAGCCCCTTCATATCCGTCTGCAAGTTGAGTCCGTGTCTTCTGATGAATATCATATCCGAAATCAATCTCTTCCTGTAGTGTGGACGTTCCTCGTCCAATATTGTAACGTTACTAAATATTATTTTCAGATCTCTATCCAGCAAAATTTTTAGATACTTCAGGAAAATGGTTCCTTCTGTGTAATAATAAATTTTAATTAAACGCAAATATACATTATGTTACAATCAAATTGAAAGTAAACTTTTGCGCATAATAAAAAATTTATGTTTAAAACTAAATGATTTGGTTGTGTTAACCATAACCAACGTCTCATAACATAATTAAAAATTGTCGATATCGCATCAATTGTCGATATTGCGAAAGGATCTGACGGCGCACATTGATTGGTACACCGCAATTCCTTTAATCATTCTTTTGATTATTAGGATCACACTTTCTCCGGCTACCAGACAATGGCCGGATCGGGTTGCCTGCTCACGCACTCACGTGCGTGCACGCCGACGAGTGAAATTTCGTTTGCGAAAATCATTTGCGAAACAGTTGAATAAGAGCTCGTTAAATCTACGATCTCGATCTATAGACTTTGATAGTTCTGAGGATAGTTCAAGGAGATTGCTATAAGAAAGAGTAACGAACTGTCGTCGGCGTTCTCGAATCCGCTGACGTCTCAAGAGCGCTCTTGCGAGCCACTTGAGACTCTAGAAAGGACTTTCTCATGGCTCGCCGCGGCCGTACTTTGTTTTGGATTCTGTTCTCATGATATTCTTTATACTTGCGCCTTTCAATGAACGACGAGATATATGTTCCTTTCGCGATAATTTCTATAAACGATAATTTCCGAGTAATCCATGATGAAATCTTGATAAATACAGCTTCATTACTAATATTTACTGCAACTAACGCTAGAATCCTACATTTTCATGTCAAATTCGATTACATAACATTTATTTCATTTTTTTTAGTAACATTCATGACCGAGTTGGTGATCAATCAATGCGATCCAATCGGTCGATCTACACGGCATTTCGCACCAATCGAGGTGCCAGCTTACAATTATTTCCCTCATAGTCTCTACTCATATGTTTATCTATCGATCGTGAAAAAGCGAGAATGTGAAAAAAATCGCAGTCAGCTGCGCAATCATATCCGTAGGTTATTGCATTGACTTGTTGATGCTCGTGCGCGAGTATCCGAGATAAATCGCCTGCGATTATTACCTGCATAAGACAGTGAAAATTATGACAGACCGAAGTGGGGAGAGAACAATCGCCAGAAAATAGCTCCTGGCATTCGATTAAATCACATTCCAAACATTTTTCACGTTAAATTACACGGCAATTACACAAGTGCACTAAATTTCTGTGAAAAATAGAAAAGAGAGGTGTTTTTATACTACTCTCTAAAATCTTTGAAGTGAAATCTAACTCTAAAGAGTGAAATCTCATTCTTAGAAATTCACAATTGAGCCGTTATTTCTACACATCAATTATCATTCTTTGTCACTTATTAGAATTAGATTTCACTCCAAAGATTTTTAGACAGTAGATAGTATAAAAATTTCGATAAAAATATTTAATATTATATTTAAATTGTGTTTTATGTTATTCCTTTTTAAGTAATTTAGATTCTTATTGATTTACGCGTGTGCGTAACGCATTGCCGCTCACTCGAGGCTGTTGTCAGGTGGCGCCTAGTGCTGCTGTAGGCCAGCTTGTGGACGAGCTGGCGCCTCGCTTTTAAGCCCCGAAGGAGCGTATTGCAAGAAAATCATATAAATCACAGGCGACAATACATCCGGTTCTACATCATTGGCGACGTTGTTGAACGGCGCGAGTCGTTAAACCCCTAATCGACATCTTATCGATCGCCCGATACGAAACCCACACTCCGAGTTCTTTTCTGTTTTGAATTGCCCACTTCACTGGCGCGCCTAATTGCAATACGTTGTTACAGGTTTGCAAGCAAGAGAAAAAAATATAAAAAAGAATATAATATTTTAATTTTCTTACATATCGCGATGATTGAAATAAATGTACAATAAAAATATATCAAATAGATAAATTGAATGAAATCTTAAATAATTATGAGTAAATATTCATTCTCTGTATTATTTCATGCATTTAAAATTATACATATAAAATAACTATTTACTAATCGGTATTCCAATGCCAAAACTATTCGCGGAGAATCAAAGACAGAACGTTTACGGTCGACACTTCAATGAGCCGCGCCGAATCATCAAGTCACATCCGTCTGTTGATGACGAGGGTTACGTCTCGACGGTTCGGCGGCGCGGCGGCCCGATCAATTAACGCAGTATTGATCTTACCCGCGCCCTATACGATGATCGTTTAGAAAAGTTGTCGGCACCTGGCCCAACCCCCGCAGTATGCCACGAGCAGATGCGCTTTCCTCCTCTTCATACGGTCTTAGATTTCTCGATCCTTCCCGTGATTCGATCAATCTAACGATAAACGATGTTCGATGGGCGTTTAAATACGTTATTCAAGTTTTGAATTTCTCAACGAACTACTACCTTCTTTTGTTTCGTAAAAAATCCTTTTTATTATTTTGCCTAAAATTACTACATGTAAATTGTTCTGATTTTATGATATTCTGATCTTTGAGCACTAACTTGGTCGAGACGTTAACTCATAAATTGAATCGTTACGGCGTCTCATTGAAACGAGCAACAGCATAATCGCGCAACGTTCCGTCTAACGGAAACACAGTAAATCCTTCCTTGTTCCGAGACTAGAAAAAGCGCCGGGAAGATTTTCTGCAGGAGCCGTACGGTTATTGCTTACGTTTTTCACACGTTCAACGGTCCCGGGGGGGACCGCCTCAACCTGTCCGGGCCTCAACGGTCATTCCCACAGTCACCTGTGCCTACGAAGACACTCACCGGCCCATTGTGACAGTCCCTAATACGCGTCATCCCAGCGACCGGTCCTCTTCTTTCCTCACGATGCCTCATCTCTCTTCTCTCTCTCTCTGTTTTCTTCTCTCGCTCTCTTCTGCCGATTGCTTGTCGCGATGACACCTTGCCCGCGGGAGACAAAGGATCCCGAGCTCGCGGTCGCGCTAAGCTGGAAATGCTAATCCCGGGCGTAGCGGCGAAAGAAATGGGAGACGGAAGGGGTGAAGCCGGCGTGAGTTACGAGACAGTCTTAATTTTGTCATTCATTCTGACGCGGATCTCGGAACCGGAGACCGGAGAGGAGCGGTATATCGCCAACGACGTGACGGTTGCGCTGGCGCGAGATGCTGCTACTTCTACTGTTGCTGCTGTTACTGCTGCAACTGGTTGCATGCGACCAGTTCTGTCATGAAGCGCGCGGGGTGTGCGATTCGATCCGTGAACGCGTCTCGGAAAAAACGCCTCTCGCGCGATCACGGTGTGAAATTGCTGTTTGCTCGCTGCCGGTCGTCCTCTTCAGACGACTGCAAGACTCGCATGATGAATTTATGGCGCGGAGATTTCGCTTCGGCCGCGCGGCCGGTTGGAACTTGTTCGTGATTCTTTAGGGGCTACACGCTTTGATACGGCTTCCTCAAATATTTACGGTACAAGACGTTCCGGAATCGCAGAATAATACGGTGCAGTCTCTTTAGAAATGAAGCCCTGAGAATGATGTAAAGCTGTGCCACGTTTGTAACAAAATGTATCGTCGAAATAAGTATATGAACAAATATTTGTTTTGTACAACAAACCTAGCGCGAAAAGAGAATACTTATTTATTATTTTTAAAAAAAACCTGAACAGTGATACAATAAAAGATTATTAATTTTTAATTCGGCTACTATGACAAGATAAAAAATGCAATAATACTATAGTTAGTCCACGGCGATTAATTATCACGTACGAGTTAAATGCGGTTCTGACTGAGATCTAACAGATACAAATCCTCTCGCTGATTTACATATTTCGAGTTAAATCGGGCAGAAATTTCTTGTAAGTCTAATGTCGCGCAAGAAGCGCAGCATCACGTAATGACGTTACGTAGTAGATCGCAGAGATATCTCCTCGCGACTTCTCCGGATGCTCGTAGTCTCGTGCAGCAACATAGTCTCAGTGCATTCAGTTACATCGTTCCGGTCGTTCAGCACGTAGATACACGAGTCTCAATGGCGTTATTAAGTCGCGCCTCGTGTACCGGGCCCTCGTGGACCGGCATTCTCATGAAAGACCAACGTTCTATCTAATGCCAACGATCCATCATCCTCCTTTGGCGGAGCTGCTGGTACCGACCTCGGGCAACTCGAGACGCTCTGAATAAGATAATACCGTTTTCGCCGCGATGCCGAAGCGGCCCACGAACAAACGGGCCCTAATTAATCCGTCGCTCTGTCTGTTTTTGGCGAGCCGAGCGATCGCGCGCCGCCAACAGGCCCGGTAATCTACCTTTAGATCGTTGATCGTCCCACGTGCAGCAAGAATGATGGATCTCGCTGAGGCAAACAGGAAGTTTGTATAAAATCAAGGGAGAAAAATGAACGTTTGCGCACATTGAAACAAATTTTGAATATTACTCTCTTTTACCATAAATAAAACATCAAAACATTCAAAAATCCGGTTTTTTTTGTTTTCAACGATTAAAAAATTTGTTCGAGAAAACTATTTGTACTTTTCTTAAAAAAACTATTCTCAACCTACACATGAATAAAGACACGATTTGCTTTGAGAGGTTCTTGTTCGATTTAGTGTCGTTCACCCTGGCGGCTTTTGCTTTACACGTAATAAAAAAAATCTAAGTTCCTATCCTAATACTTCTTACAGACGCATTGTGCAGACATTTATCGATTTCTTGATAAATGTTCAATGGTACGTTTATCACGAAGCATATGTGGTGGATCGCGTACAAAAATACTACTGTTCCAGTACCATCCACGAAGGGATAAAGCCATCTCTGTTGAACGATATTGACCGTTGGTTCACAATCATTGACTCTATCGATTTCTGTTGCATGACTTCATTGTATATGCTACAGCAAGTTTTACTTCAACTTTAGTCAACGTTCGTAAACATTTGTGATTGAATTACAAGACAAGGCCGTTAAATATTAACATAACTTGTAAGATTATTATCTAAAAATAGTATATAAAAATTTATTATAATAAATTTTAATTAAGAGAATAAAAAAGGTGATCCAATTACTTCTAATAAAAATATTGCATAATGTTGATTTATATGAACTACTTGTGTGTGTGAATTCTAAGCTCTATCTACACATTTCATCTCGTTTCACATCTCGAGCAAGAGTGAGAAAAGTATTTAACAACTTCACTCGCTCAGACAGATTATCGTAAAGAGCACCGAAACCACAAGTTTTATTACTCCAAGCCTTATGATTTCGACCGCAACCGGTCATCTCTCCCTTTTTGTCTCTTTTGCTCTCGCGCTATTTATTCTTTAACCGCAATATTAATCCTGAACTACCTGCTATCGACGAGTACGCAACAATCATGAGAACCGCGATAGCCTTGGAAAGAAAGGAGGAAGAGACAAATGCTAATCCTATAGCGGATCAGACACGGATAATTGCCAACAAGCACAGAATAATGTCGTTTAACCATAAAATCGCTGGTTTGATATTTGCTTTGATCATTTTTATGGGTAGCTGGGCATACGAATTGCCATATATTTAATTCTAATCATCTTCCCGAAGAAACCAAAAAGATTTTACGAGCGGCAGCGGTTCCTTAGAATTAGAATTCACCGTGAAACTCGCAAAATCGTACAAAACAACGTATAAGATTCTGCGTAAATTAGATGGTTTGCGCCCGAAACGAAGAACACCTAAATTTGCCCATAATTTACATATATGTTTCCGACGATTACGAAATACTAGTTTACATTAGCCTACATGTGTCAAAGACTTCGATGAATACTCGAACAGTTGTTTTAACGGTGATCAGAGGTGTCAGATTTTTCTAAATGGGTCGCCGTTCGTTGAGGGCGAAAAGAATGATACGCTAAGAAGAATCACAATGTAAGTTTTGATCAACGCATACAAAAATTATGCAAATTTTAACATATAACGTCTAAAAAAATCCATTTCCACCAATTTCTAATTGTTTTAGGTGTGTTTATAACTCTCTCCGGCAAATGAATATGACAAGCATCATAAAAATACTCATTTTTGTCACTGTTTTCGAATATGGAAGCTTCTGAGGGATAATATTATTAGTTTTAAAATGTTAAAACGAAGATTGTGAAACAATCGCATTATGCTATAAGCGTGGCCGGAATAAGACGGAAATGGTCTCGATAAAAAATGAATTCGAATCAACGGTGGAGTTCCATTTAGCGATCGAACTGCGAGAACCTACCTCTATAGGGACACCCTTATCGAGGACTCAATCGCCTAATGCTGATATTAGTTAAATGCTCAAAACCGGTTATTAGTAACATTTAACCATTATATTACCACGGTGGCATATCTTGCTGACTCGCCATCCGTGCAGCCGAGGATTATTGGACTTTTCTGCAATGGAAACGGCAATATATATCATGCTCGGCCCCGTGCGTAATAATACCTTATATTATCGCGTTAGATATCGTAAATGTCGGGACTGTAGGGCATCAATTTTGCATCGGTCGAAAACTTCGAAAGGTGATCGCGCTCAATTTCAACACGCTCGATTTCAAACGGTTTTCAGTTCTCATACATCACAGAAATATAACATTCCTATTAACGTCATTAAAGCGACCTTATTATTGATAAAATAGTCTTAAAATTGAAACACTAAGTAATCCTATTTATTTTCAAAGCACGATAAAAGATAATTATAAATGTGGATTTAAGTACAGATATTAATTAAAGATTTTAATGTGTAAGACATTCTTTTTCTAATAATGTGACTTATAAAACTCAATGTAATATTTTTATTACGTATCGGTTCTATATTTCTATCTTTATAGCTCGTCTTCCAATACACGCCCCATTCACCCTCGATATCTGCCCAAAGATAGGAGGGCAAGAGCACGTTTTGTACATTAAGAGTTTCCTTTCTATCTATGGTGATTCCATGGGACCCGCTCCATATTTGCATTTACCACAAGGTGCGTTGTCATTCCGCGCGGTTGTCACAAACGTGTCACAGTCTGTCACCTGTCAAATTAGCAAATACTGTTATCGCGGTGCGACATTAAAGGTTCCGTTCGGTTATATTTGTCCCTTTTCGATTCTCCATCGGAATATCGATTCTCGAAAAAGAATTCCGAAGCTATTTATTTGTAATTTATTTATAATTATTAGTTCAGTAACATTTAATTATAAAAATATAAACATTTTTTTTAAATTATAAGAATATATATATAAATATAAGAATATACATATTATACGAATAAAAAATATAAAAAACTTTTAAGATAAGAAAAAATATCGATGTTTATACACTGAAAAAAATTTCAGATTAAACCAACAAAAGAGCACAATAAAAATGGCATTTTAATGAAGACAAAATTTCCGATAACCAGAAATTTTGTTCAATCTCATCAATATATCATTCTTGTTGAACTCTTTTGTTAGTTTAATCAGAACGTTTTTTCTCTCTTAATTAAGACATGAAAATTCTTATTAAATTACGATATTTTAACACCATCAATAATTAGTCGATAATGGCTGATTTATTGAATGTAATGTATCACAGAAAAAAGAGAAGATAAAAGTTCTATTTGCCTATTTATCAGAGTTCTTCCGACCTGCCGCGATCCGGTTTTGTTTAGCCTTTATCAGAATTTTCAGCGACAAAGAACGACGGTGCGATATATTATACAACTGTCAAATACATATTATCGCTTGTTATGTTTTCAGATTAGTCGCTGTTTAGAGATGATACAAGAAATACCCAATAACGGCGGAACAGAAATTTATAAGACGACAAGACGGCTTTTCGTTTCACCGCGTTGTCGAAGAAAAACTTACTTTCCTCTTATCTTTACGATATGCAGTATACGACTCAAGGAAGTTTACACACAATTTTTTTCACTTTTTGTTGCCTAATCAAATGGCAATCTTAAGAAGTATCAATATTCGTTTAATAGCTATTCAATGGCCAAAATAATTATTTTACTTATTTCAACATTAGTAATAACATTGTATAATCGCGACTAAGATTTTTAATATATAATGAGTTGTAATAATATTCTTGCCTCTTCATTATTTGATCGCTAATAACTAATCATTTCAGAATATGCACAGAGTGCCAATGACTATAGCGTTAGAGGGCCCGAGCGAGTTTAAACCCATTACGAAACCGGTCCTTAGTCTCACAATCGTCGACAGGACAAGGCGAAGGTCCGTGAAGCCCTTCGAGGCAGACAAGGTGTCGGTTACGCCGGTGTCAATTAGGTACGATACTTGGAGGGCGTGATCGACCGTAAAAAGATACACGCGGTCACTTTGTTAGATCTTGTAAATCAAATCCTATTGATTTTTTCTTTTTTTATCTAAGATCACATATTAATACGATAATTTCTTATTAACAAGGAATTGTGCATTTTATTTATGAATTTCATTTAGCAAACTATTTTATTTTTTTTTTGTGACAATTATATTGACACGTGCCGTGCTCCTGTTTTCCACAAACTGTCCGCGATGCGTCAGTATCAAATTATCTATCATCGACCACCGTGATCCTGGTTGCACCCATATCGTGACCCTTCTCGAAAGAGTTCATCCACGAGAACATCACCTGTCGACCCACGCATCGCCGAAATGATCAGGTACGAGTCCATTGGCCTATTAGGGTGCATGATACATCGTATTAACTCATGGTGAGGAACATGATGCCATTAGGGAGATTGAATCGGTTTCGCCTCGTGCAGAGCGGAGCAAGAGCGAGAGGGTAGAGCGTGTTTGTCTACGTCGTACGAAGCATACGTAAGACGGTGTGTAAGAGCGTGATCACGGGTGTGTTACCGAAAGACCACATGGCCGAAAGCATGTGTTTTCTGAGTGAGTAGGTACTTTCGTGCCCATCTGCCTTGGGAGTTTTGGACCGATAGGTGCGGTGTGTTTGATAAATACTCGGTTGGGAGAAGGGGGAAGAGTGAAGAAGCGCACGTTACGCGGAAACATGACTGAGAAATTTATGACCCGTCCGTATTTAGGGCGATGACGCTCCTTCGATAACGATTAGATTTATTAGAATATATTCATACTATATTCATGACAAATCTAAGAAACTTTCATTTCTTACTGTAAATTCTAATTTCACACAGTCGATATTATTCTCTATTTCCGTACGAGGATACGAAATGCGAGACATCAGCTTCGCCCTTTTCAGATACGCTTCTCTCTATTTTCAAGTTATCCGAACCGCTTAGAGTGTCGGCGCTTCAAAGCATCTCCAAGGAAAAACAGGACGTGTTGATGTTTTGTCGAAATTCTCGAAGTCGTCACCGAAAGTTGAAGGGCCTTGCGTGACATTCACTCCGTTGTCGGAAAAGGATGTCAACGCTTTCCCAAAAATAAGCTGCAAAAGTGTGAATTCTTAAACGTTTTAACTATAAATGGCATCGCCCATGCACGAAGATATAACAAAGCGAGTTCCTGTGAGCTCTTTATTATTTCCCTGTGTACCAAAGTTATATCAATTGTAAAGATCAGTTATGCTAAATTGGTAACATCATCCTCGGCAAATAAGTGAAGTTCGCGTCGTCCATGATTCATGTCATGCGTTTTACAGTCAGTCTCCTTCTTATATTGTTCACGCGGCAAAGAAACAGGCGAGAGGGAGGAAGGAAAGGAGGACGGATAACTGGAACATAAAATAGGGGGAGGTGTTTAGAATTTCATTTCCGGACATTCGAACCAGGCGACTGGCCGTGCATCTGTCCGCAGATGCTGGGCAGATGCATACGCGCCGGAGCAATGCATGCGCGCCATAATTGCAACCCTTTCTTTCGGGGTGAGTTCGCATTGTTGCGAAACTTCATTCATGTCTTCAAGACGCAAAGGGATGACGGTCAAAGACTTTGCCTGGTCTTCACCGGAAGTAACAGAGGGTCGCATTAATGAACGCCAAAAATAGCAATGGTGAGTGAACGAATGGTCATTCATGAAATATGTATATCTTCAATAATGATATAAAGGTAAAATATTAAATAATGTAAAAGTAAAATAAATCACGATATTAATATTAAAACAACATATCAATTATTCTTTTTCTCCAAACTCTAAGAGGATTTTCTAAAGTAACAACTTTAGACAAATAGAAATATTTCGAATGGGATATCTTTTTTTTAGCAAGGATAGAACTGCGGTTTGGTTGTCACTATAGAAGCGGCGAATTAATCACCCCCGCTACGACTAGGACATTTCAAGAAGCGTGAAAGAGAGGACTCATGGCACGTTTTAGAAAACGAGATTCCTGGAGAACAACCCACCGACAGATGCAAAAATTCGTAGAAGAATCAATGGCATGCCATCTCACCTGTCCACACACTTCTTCCTCCTCACATCTTACATCTTTTATAGAAGATGTGCAGAAGCGCATTTCATAGATTGGGCAGGTTCATAGTGGATGGGAGCCTGGACCAGATACCGAGCCCCGAGTCGCGACTCTGAGTCTGTGTCACCTCGACTGCGAGACCCTTCGACAAAAGAAGTCTCGGAGACCTTTGTCGGTTCCTTTTGCTCGGTTCTTTGTGAAATCCTCTCTATTCAAAACCATGGACCATTCAAGGTACGCGCTCGGGGCGAAAACGAATAGCGGCAAGTGCGGGATGCCTTGCGTAAACGACGCACAAGTGTAAGTCTGAGTTTTGTCGAACTGGTAGAAGCACTCTTTAAATATTCGTCTTAAAATGCAAGTACACGTCGTATTTTACAGCTAAATATTTTTAATACTCGCATCGAATAAAAATAACATTTCATAGCAAGTAAATATATGTATAATCGCGTTGTAAATATAAAATACGATCAATTTAGAAATACTGGCAAAAAATTTACAATTATTAATTTATATTATAAATTTATGTAAATTGATAACAAGTATAATTTTTTCCTTTTCTATTCAACTTGTAAATGCAAAAATATTCGATATTTGAATGCTCGTAATTTATGTACCTACAATGCAGAATTATTTCTTTCTCTATCAATATGTCACGTTGAGTAGTACATCCACTCTAGGAAACTTCATTCGACAGTTCGAAAAGCTATTTCCTATCTAATATTTAGATATAGACCCTTAGAGTGGACAGGGGCACTAATTTTGACTGGTCCTTCAAGAAAAATACTCTCTCCCACCACACGTGAAGGAGCTAGCTGACTATGAAAGTGCAAGGGGCAACCGAGGCCACGTGTCTTAGCGCGTGCCGGAAGTGACCAACCGGATGTAGACATCCGAGACCTCCTTTTCTCGATCCCCTAGGACGAATGTGCCTCCCATGGGCTTTGTTCTTCCATGGATTACAATACCGATCTCTCTTCCACAAGTCTTCGACAAACGAAAGAGAGGGTTGCCGCGAGATGTTCCTTTCGATAAAAGGACATCTGGATTGCTATTGTTACAAAAAACCAATCAACGAAAGCTCTATCAAACATTTCTCAAGAGAATGTAAAAAAGACTGTAAATTATTATAGCAATAATTTAAAGTCTGAACATGTAACGAAAGGATCTGAAACAAAATTAAATCTGTAAAAACATTCAAATACACGAAAAGTTATAGAAAATTAAATAGAGATTTATGTTCAGGAAAAATCGTTGAACGGAAATAAATACTCAGAGTAACCGAAATCGTGCACGGAAAGAATAATTTTATGAGGTATCAAAAATTTAGCTAGACATAGATTTAAAAATAATTCTACTAGACCATCAAAATAATTACGTAGGAATCTCAAACATGATGCGTAATGCTGTACAAAATTTTAACATTCTAGTAACCAGATTAAGTATCTTATAATGCACTAACTATTTTGATGGTCCAACAAAATTATTTTCAGATTGGTATTTACTTAAATTTTTAGATACTTCGGTAAAACCTTCTTTATCGTATGAGATATATCTCTATATTCATTAACATAAGTGATGAAAAGAAACAGTTGTTAAAAAAGAAATGCATTTGGGTTTCAATATAGCGTAATACGACCCGAAGCACCGGCTGTTCCATTTTTAGTGGCGGCTTATTAGCAAAGTACTTGAAAACATAGGCCGTCGCACTTGACCACAGGAAGCGGTCATCTTTTCTTTCCCTCCACTAAACAAACAAATCCATACATTCAATGACGCAACAAATAAAAGTAAATCACCGTGAACATTAAACAATAGTTATTTCATTAGCACAATTTTATTTCATTTTCACAGTCAATAATATTTTGTATGAAGAAAATATAATTACTTTCGTGAACAATTCAATCTTCTGGACTGCTTTCATCTCTATCTTACTCGTAACGCTTGGAAAGTCAAATGCTTCTAAAAGAGTTAAAGGATGATACAAAACAGCGGACAAAGAATAACAATGAACCCTTTGAGCATCGTGCCAAGCTGTCCGTGAAGATGTAAACCCCTCTGAAGCCACGAAGGACTATTTTTGTCTAAATCGGGGCCCTTCTACATATCCCCGCGCAGTCCAGAACGACTCTCACCGATGGCACGCGTCCGTTTAGAAACCCTGGCTAAAAGGGGGCGAACACGCACGCCCCGCGGAAGCGCACATGCGTCCTCTGCTCTTATTATTCGTTGCACACATGCCACCATCCCTCTTCCGACTTCACGGTGACCGTTGGGATTTGGACGGGCCGCACTGTTTATAAGTACTTATATGATCACAAGGTAAAAAATAATTATTCATCTTTAAGATATATCTTTCCTCCATCTTAATTATATGTTAAAAAAACATCTTTTTCACATTTCTACATCTATATTATCCTGAGGTAACATTAATGGGGAACGTGAAAAAGCTATACTATAATTTCCTTAAAAAATTAAGTTTTAATATGCATAAGAAACAATATGAATTCTCAATATAATTTATCGATAGTATTTACCGAGAGGTAATCCTACCACTGAGGGCATTGAGGTGTACAGATTTGGAGCATTACTGGGCATTATTTAAGAGAATTGTGTATTATAATAAGTGGTATGAGATCATGTATTACTAGGGCATTATTAGGGCATTAGTGGACATAAAAGTTGGGTATTACTAGTGCATTACTTGGACATTACTTGGGCAATAGTAGGTATTGGTATACATAATTTTGATTAACGGTTTATCCCTCAGTATTTACTAAACAATTTAAAAAATGTATAGTTTAATGTTATTGAACAATTTACAAGCAATATAACTTGTGTGCGATTAAATCATATTCAGCTATCATGTATCGCGACCGTTATACGTCAACCGCTTTTCACCCTCGGAAACAACGCCCACATATTCCTTGACATTCCGACAATAGGAAAGTTTCGATTGCGTCGACGTCTATCAGGTATTGCCAAAAAGCATCGCAAGACGCTGCGTAGATCGACCGCTGCAACCCCCAACGAAGCCATGTGTCTTCCCCTTTGGCAACGGGAGAGTCGCACGTGGCCAGCTTTTCCAGTTGTCGAAGGGGAGGAAGTGCCAAGGCGAAGCCACCCCTGTCTTAAGACGCTCGCGAGGGAAAAATAAAAGGAGCGGGGAAGAAGAGAAATGGTGTGAGTGAAGAAGGCGAGGAGAGGGAGTACCCCACCCCCGCTCGTGTGGGGCACGCGCTCGCCACGAACCCGTGAAGGGAAGTCCACACCTGCCTCTGCGGCTCATTGTGTGCACCAAAAACCCTGGCGCGACCCCTCCTAGACAAAACTAGAAGACCGCCGTGGAGCGAGGGGTCGCGTGGATCAGGCAGCATCTGCTGGAATCTGCGAGGAGAGGGATGCCACGAGGGCGATAGGTTATTATTGGCATTGTGCTCAGGGTGCCGGCGGTGACGACGGGGCACGATGCACATGTGTACATATACGCGAATCGCGCTGTGCGCGACATACCAAGCGTATGTGCGCGTGCGTTCACTTCGACTGCCGACGGACCAATGTATGTAAAGATGCACATGCATCTGTTCGCATTTTGCGTGCATCGGCACCCAACGTGCCCCCTTGCTCGGCGTCAAAAAGCTGCACCCTCTTAGACGCAGGCGTCCGGGGAGCGTCAGTGTACGGCGACTTTTAACGGTTTGTACTTGAATGTCGTTTTGACATCCCTGAGTTTCGATTTTCAGAGCAATGTGTTCATTATCGTCTTGTAATCTTGAATCTAATATTCTCGAAAAATTCTATGAATTTATATCTATGCGTCTTATATATTTGTCTTGAACTCTAAAGTAAAAATAATTACTACATATAATAAAATAAATATTCCTTCATACTTAATTTTCTTTCATTATTGATAGAGAACCATCCTGAATGTTCCTTTATGTTAGATTTCTAATGTATCACTGCATTAAAAAAATGTTAATAAATAAAATACATTTTTATTAATAGTATAAGTGATAAATATTCTTTTATAAACATACGAAAGCAGGCGGCATCTCAATGGATCAAACGTTAAAGGTGCACATGCATCTGTCCGTATCGCGTGTGCATCGGCGTTCTGTAACTTTCCTTTCTTTGTCGATACCCCCCCTTCCCCCTCTTTTCTCTCTGAACACCCTGCGATGATCCCCCCATCAATATGTCGCCCTTTAACGGTTGCAATCAGTCTGCCATTCTGGCACGACAAATGCCATTTCGTAGCTATCAACACAGCAATCCAAGAAATATGAATAATTCATCACTGCAATTATTGCCTAATTATTTAATGTAATAATTTATCAGTTGAACATATTTCAGCGGTTCAATCATTCACATACACATATTGCACACAAAATCGAAAAGACAATAGACATTAACAAATATTCATCTCCATTCAATCACTGCAACGTATTTCGCTAATGCCGATCCACATTTCAATTCCGAATTCCACCAACGGTCGCTCCATGTTCATCGTCGATCCTCAAGGACTCAGCAAACAACGTAGAAAGAATATAACATATCCCTTCGCGGCGATGAGAAAGCCTGTTGGAGTATTAAGAGTGGTTAGTAATGAATTCCTACATGAAACACGGGCGCCCCTGCGGCGACGCTGGCAGTCGCGACTGTTCTCGAGGCGATTCAATTCACCGTCTCGATTCTCACGCGCTTCGTCCTGAGAACCTGAAGTAGCCTTCCTCCTCGGGAAACACTCGAGCCGCACCAGAGTCTCGAACCCCTTCTGAATCGGCCAAATCGACGACGATATATAGGTAAACGTGAAAGAAAGAGAGAGAAAGAGAGAGAGAACGAAATTCTCGCGTTTCCATTAGCTCCTGTTGATTGGTTTGAGTGCCGATTCTTCTTCCGTTTGCAGAGAACAAGCTGTTTCTCTTCCAGACGAAAGGAAAGGCGACCAGCAGCAATGCAAAACGCCCGTATGCGTCGCGTAGTAAAGTATCTAGATCCGACGTGAGGAATTTATTATTCCGCCCGGACTGCACCTGGGCACTCGAGAACACCGCGAAGATTTGCAATCACTTCCGTTTACATCGCTGCTGCTCTTTGTGGCCGCACCCTCGGGTCAGCTTCGTTAAGAAATCGAGATTTCCGTTGCTACCAACCATCTTGCGTTTTGTCGATCTTTTTTTGATTATAGTACATGTTCAGCCTTGGCTGATTGTGGTACTTTAGCGAATCATAAGTCCATTAAGCTTTATTCTATCGATTGAATTCTGTCTAAATGCTTTCCAGACATTGCTTGGAGCTATCATAATTTTCAACTTGTATATCGAAGAAAAGATAAACTATACTTCATGAATTAAATTCCAGTTGCAATGAGAACGTATACGTTTCGATAGCAAAGATGTAGTTGAATGTGAAACAAAATCGACGTGGGCGAAATACTTTGAACGTACGAACATAACTTCTTATCGACTTCTGATTGAATTGTCTACGTTAGCGAATTGCGTACCGCCCGCACATGGAGAAATCCTCGCCTTTGTCACATTATGCAAGAAAGTTGTCGGTTGCGATGTATACTAACGCTGGAGCTCTACGCATGGGTATGATTGATAGTCGGGAAGTGTATTATTAGGTCAACGAGCACGCCGTGCTCTAACAGCCGCTCCACGATTTCATTTCGCTTTTCGAACGGCCCGCAAACAAGCAGGTATATACGAAATAATACATAAGATATAAATTAGCAAGCAATTTGAAATCGCGATAACTTGTAATAGACTCGTTTGCAACATCGTGCAAAAAGATTGTACAAAATTACTATATTTATATACAAATGTAAACGACCAATTATTTGCTTGCAAAATAATCTCATTTCTCCTATCCTGTCCATACCGAGTTACATTGAACAATTTATTCACAGAAGATTGTCACGTATACACTTGTTAACATCAAGAAACGCTGATAAAAGTCGCGCGAAAAATCGATATCGCGCAATTACAGGCGACTATCCTCCTTATCTGTCCGGGAATGTAAGATCTACCGAGTTTGTCACATTATGCAAGAAAGTTGTCTGCCATGTAAGCGTATATAACGGAGCAAAAACGAGCATATGTCTATAGGACTTTTTTTCTTAGTTTTTTACTCCTCTACACGCTCCCGAAGTTTTGCCATTTAATTTGGAAACACCCTGTATATATGATTGATAGTCGGGAAACGTATTAGGTCAACACAAGGCTACCATGGTAGCTCTGTCGAACAAGCAACGAGATCTGCCAGACCCGACAGCAAGCTAGTGTGTTGTCGGGAATAACCACGCGCGGAGAAAGCAATGCTGCAAATCTGGAGCCAGTTACTTTACATCGGCGTTGACCGGCGTTAAGCATCGTACACACGTGCTGCATTACGTTGCAGCCATTTGATCGCTCCATTAACCTGTAACACTGTCGCCATTTCATATCCGATCGTATATACCTCGCCCGCATGTAAGCAGGAAGTGTTGACAATCGCGAGATACACTCGCAGGATTGGTCAACAAAATAAATGCATGTATCAAAAGCAGCGATCACCTCAATCGATTACTGATATCACCTGAATAGAAAGCAGAGAAAACATTTTTTCAACTATTACAGAAACCGATTTTTATATAAAATAGATATTTATCTCTTTTATAAAATATTATATTATCAAAAAATTTAATTTATAACATACTGAATAAAAAAATTCAATTATAATATACATATATTTATAACTAGCAAAAATCAATTCAGTTACATAATATACATATATATATATATATATATACATGTAACTTTGTCCCCTTATTTCTATAAAAAGTTCTGTAGCGATTTCTATATTGTTTGAAAAAACATAGTAATACCAACTGTATAGATGACAACTTATACATTTTTGCTAAAATATCTAAAAATTTAGCTAAAAGTAAATCTGAAAATAACTTTATTTCGACCATCAAAATAATTATGTAAAACACTCAAACTGATTGCTAGAATGTTAAAACTTTTTGTAGCATTGTCATCAACGCTTAAATATTTTAGATAATTATTTTAATGATCCAAGAGAATTATTTTCAGATCTGTATCTAATGAAATTTTTTAATATTTTAGCAAACCCGTGCCTTCCATCTACAATTTCTATAATACATTGTGTAGAATTAATGTACACAGTTGAATAAACTGCAATTTATAATTGCAATAACTATAAAATAGTTTATTCAATTATATATTTTATATGACGTATAAAACATGTATAATTGTTCTCTATATAGTTGCTATCGTCTTTTTTCCGTATAGTTGGATGTTGTTTTTTTTTACAAGCACAAGGAAACCAATGAAATCAATGAACAAGCAAAGGAATGATACAATTTTCGCTCAGCGACTACTGCTCGCATCTCTGTTGACATCGGTTCATAACACGTATCAGTTCGTGCCGCGGCAATAATTCATCGTCAAAAAGAAGATCTGTGGTTTTCTTCCGCGCTGCCATTTACGGATGAGACTTGAACAGACAGTTCACTAGACATATACATAGGCTGCAACGTACTTATTGACGTTGTTGTTGCTGTAGGAATTAGCTCGCAAGCCCACGCCAGCCGCGACAGCAACCCGTGGAGCAATTGTCTCCCGCGACCGTGCCGGCTATTACGGCGGCGCTGATAGGATAGGAGGATTGTCTTACGCGGTGTCGGGTGTTTAAGATCGCGCTATTATATTTCTAGAGCACCAAAGAGAGAGATTGCAACGGAGAAAGAGACATCACAGGTAAAGGTGAAAAAAAGAGAGCCAAAGTTAAAGAAATCAACATGGGGAACAGACACCATGTAGTGAATTACGAGCGCACTAGGAAAAAGAAAGACAACAATCTCCGCTAATAAGGATCAAGTTAACCAACCTAAACAACTGAGCGCTGGAAATCTCTTTCGTAAGTTTTTTCCCCGTTTTCTTCTATTCCGCCTTCCCTCCCAAAGGCTCGCGAGATTGCAATGGCGAAGCGGTTTTGATATACGTCCTTAGAATCGCATTAGCGGCTAGCGCGTTACACATTATTAATAGTCCTGCGAAGGATTATAATCGGGCGTAATCGTATTTGCGACTCTGGTAATTAATGCTCGAGCACTGAGCCCGGCGCTTCACGACCTTATATTGCCAGCACAATGCCTTTATCCCTTAAGCATAATGGATACTCGATGTAATAAACGCGCCCGTAAATTCCGCTGGATGGTCGGCGCTACTAATTTTTACACAACATGCACTCGTAAGTTGATCCCCGTGAAATCAAGCAAGAAAAATAATTTAAATTTCTATCTTCAATCGTACACGTCGCTTTTACTTTTCATTATGATAAAATTAGTCTATCCTTATAATTTTAAATAAACATGACAAAATTAAAAATAAACATGACATACAATCAATTTATATGTTGTAAATACATCTTTTAACATCGGATTCATGCTTACATGAAAAGAACGGTTTTGCTAAAATATTTAAAAAGTTTAGCTAGATATACATAGGTCTAAAAATAATTTTATTTACATCAAAATAATTAGAATGCTAATATGTAGAACGTTAGTTGCTAAAATGTTAAAATTTTTTGCAGCAGTGTCATCAACGCTTAAGCATTCTACACAATTATTTCGATAATTTAACAAAATTATTTTCAGATCTGTATCTAGCTAAATTTTTAGATACTTTAGCAAAACTGTTCTTCCCGAGATTCTTTCCGTCTCAAAGTTGATTGAATTTATTTATTGTACATTAAGTAAATCAGGGACCACAAAGATTGCAAATTCTATTCCACTAATTCGAAAATAATAAACATGTAATGAACGCACCGATTCTTTTGCTTGCGTAAACGAGTAGCTAAAAATGTTGATATACATAGGTGTTTCGATTCAAAGAAGCTCATTCAGCCCATATATCTATTCATCATTCTAGTCTGATAGATCCTTGAAATCTCCACATGCTATTCACTACCAACCGGACCCAACTCGACTCGGACCAGTTAAAGCGATAGTCTCGGACAGGCGTAAGCACGAACCAGAAGACCATAATCTCATTGGCCACGCCAGGACGGCGGTCTCACTGATCCACGCGTTGATCATGGCGCTTCCGACTCTCGCCGCATTGTTCGCTGGCGCAGATTTACTACGTTTCCTCGGATTTACGATTCCTTACTCATGCATGTCACTTTTCTCACCGGCGTTCAGCATCTCACTTTTTCCCAGCTCGAAGAGCTTCGCGTAAGACAACGCGATATCAAGAACAACCTGTGCCGCAAATCTCGAGCTTGATTTTTCTCTGATTTTTATTTTTCTGAATTGAACAATTAATTCCATGATAAGATACATTATCGTCATAATTTCAATCTATTTAAGCATCAAGAAGATCGGACTTTTAGCTAACGTTATACGAAAGATAAATGTATCTGTTAGAAATAACGTGAGTGAGGACAACTTTCTGAATTTTAGAGAAGCCTCGTACCACCTTCATTCCAGATGTGGTCCAGAATAGACAGTTGATGGCACATGCTCTCTTCAAGTATTGTGTGAGATAAAGAAACAACTTTTGCACGCTTTAGCCCATGATGCAATGCTATACTGTAACATATTGTGAACAGATAATGGCTCTCAATATTAATGTTTTAAGATTGATTGTTATACATATATTTATAAAGTTTAGGCATAAAACTTTATAAAAATTTCAAATTGATAACCAAAAATTGAATCTTATTTTAAAAATGAAACTAGATTCATTCAAGAAAGAAAAGAGGGACTTCAAGAGGTACAGGTGCCAAGAAAAGAAGAATGTACAAGGTCGCAAAAATTCAACTCGTTCACGCATAGAATATAAACCCAAAGGCAGAATATCAAGTTTCATCTTGGTTCTCGGGTCCCTGATTTGAGAACCGTCGCGCGGAGTCGCGTGGTACCGACCGTTCTCATCACCTGCCTTTTCTACTTACAATAGCGAGAGTGCTCGTTCGGTTAGGTGAGCCGAGGTGGGCACACACCATCCCCAATCTGAGAAGCCACCCCTCCTCATCCGCGTACATCCTCATTATGTGTTAGCCGCACCCTCCGCAACCCCGCAACCCCGGTTGGGGCCTGGTCGCGCGCGAGCAGGCCCTTCCTGTGTACGTGTGTACCTATGTGTATGTGCACGACGCATTTACACGCGATTGTCGTCGTTGTCGGTGAACCCTTCGCGCGTCGAGACACACACGCGCGCAAACGTATACACGTAACCAGGCACGGGGTACAGAAAGGCAGAGATTGACAATGCAGGGGGCCCACCTGCCCCCTACCCCAACATGGACACGCGCCCCGCGGTAGCACCTGGCCCTTCTCGTCGTCAGGATGGTGCGCTACCGTCAAGCCTGCCCTTCAAATTCTGCGCGGAATACATTCGGCCGGTGCCAATGCAACAAATAAATCCTATATTATGAATCCATACCTGCGCGTTCGATGGCACACGTACGTTGGCCTTTTTAGATAGTCGGTGATGCGCAACTATATTTCTTTCAAAGATAATCAATGAAAAGTGTTCAAGGAATATTAAGTGAAAAAATCTTTTTAATTCTTTAAATATACGACAGTAATTAACGATACCTGTTTCAATGATTATAGTCTATGACAAGATCAAATGTCCGTAACAAGATCTGTCACTTTTGTATAAAAATTTTAAAGGATTAAATCGGATTTTATAAAGAGAGAGTTTTTTAGCAAAGGCTTTTATAATTTTAAAGTTTTAATAAAATAATTGTTACGGTTATCAGACAGCGCAAGTTCAGTCGAGAGCATAAAGTCGCTTTCATGACGGCGAATAAAACAGCGTTGCCCGTTGGTATCAGGTTGCGAGGCTGACATACAGGCGGCCTCGTCTTCTTGTCGGTCTTCTTCCTCCTCGCTCTTTGCGCGCCCGTCATTTTGCGACAGAAACGGCGAGCACCATGACGCTAATACTACGACCGACGTCCGTCAGGATTATCAATCAGCGCGAACGAAGACGAAGATGCTCCCCGGGGCGGGAACCGGCAATGCTGAAGTCGGCGCTCACTTACGTCCACCTTACTTCAGGCATGAAAATGTTGAACGACGTCAATTATCCTCCCTTGTCTTTTACAAACGCAACCGCGACGCGGAAATAATAAAAAAACGCTTACCGAAAAATTCGATTACCTGATGAAGCGCTTACGATTTTCAGAGAATTTCGCAATATAGCTCACCATAAAACTACGAGTGCAATGAAAAATCATAGAAGTGAAAGACTTGATTTATGTAGTGAATGGTATGAAAAAAAAGATTACCGAAGACACATGACGAAGAGAACGAATAAGTAATATGTTTGAACGTCATCCCTGACGAAAATAAGAAGTTTCATGAATGTTTTTTTGGACGCTTAAATGAACGTTTGCTTCGTTCGTTCAATTCTAGAATTGGAAAGAGATAATGAATAAGTTGAACTTCGGTTAAGAGGTTAACCGTGAGTTGTGAAACTGGGCCTTAGATGCGCTTGTCATTTTGCATTGTACAATCTATATTTAAGCGCTGGTTAAAAAAGTAGCTCAATTGTCAATTTTTAACAGACATTTCACTCCTCAAAGTTAGATTCCACTCCAATATTTTTAGAGAGTATATAGAAAAAAAAATGGATTATAGACTCAAAATGAATATTGATCAACACGATCTACAAACTTATATAGCAATCAAGAACTTTATATAGTAGTCTTCTGTTAGGAAATTACTAAGTAATGTCTAAAAGCGTTAAGAGCCGTATTGCATTCTGTTATCATCGCAGCAGCTCGAATTATATTCGCTGCTTGCACGCGATGAGACACTCGAGAAGATATCAAGTAATTCCAGTGCTTTATCGCTCATTAGGGAGCTACTCCGACGCGTGCACATTATACAGACACACGATCCCTCGGGAAGAGACGCACAGTGCGACCTCAACCGCGAATATTCTGATCTAACTGTATCCGGCTACGTTCCTGGCGGGATATCAGGTTCGTTCTTGATCAGGTTTTCCGACTAGAAGCGTTTACACGTACCCTAAGCGCGTAGATCCGCACGAGTACCATTGAAGGGCCCCGGGTGTACCGTTCCAGGGGCCTCATTCGCTTTTTATTTCACGCTCGCACACACATACACGACATATTCGTCGTTGGTAAGGGCCAAACTTTAAGGATGGGGCTGTTTGGACTCGACCAGCTGGTCGAGGATAAGAGAGAGAAAGAGAGGGAGAGTATACGAGGCAGCGTGTTTGTTCAGATTTAGTTAATGTCGGCACATACGACGTTTTACCTTCGTCACAGAGCCCAACTAGTGGGACTTTCAATGGCTCGGCGTAGGATCATATGTACGCACATAGATTTCCGGCTAAGTCGGCCTTCAGCCCTTTTCTATACCATGTGCCTTCCGCCGTTGACTCTGCGCAGGATCTTAAACAGGCGATTACGCAATTGCGTTGCGACAGATTCAGTTTAATTCTTATAAGTTTCGTTAGAAGAATTAAAGTGAATCTGTAGAGAATATCTAACAGTAATTTCCAATCCTATCAAACCTATCATCTAATATCGTATGATAATCAAAAGTTACAAAAATTACGCTTATTTCTTATGTTAAATGTTCCTGTAATTAAAATATTCTATTCTCTAGATGCATTTTAAGAATGCATTTCCTTTTTTAAATAAAATTTTTATGTAAAGAAAAGTCTGGAATAAAATAAAGTTCCAAGGAAGCAAATATATTCTATTTACAACTCAACTGTGCGTTTCATACAATTCACCTTGGAAAAGGCAATGTCAAGGGGTTGAGGGTTCATTAACACGGAGTGCGCGCCTTGGCCCAGGGTGAATGACAAATTCGGCAAGCGCATAGCGCGGCAGGAGAAAAATCAAAAGTCTCTTCGCGCAGGTGTCCAGGACTTCGGAGGTACCTTTCGGGCGGCAGGTACCTTTCAGCTTGGCTGGCTTTATTGTGCTCGCGGCTTACAAAGTGCCTGCACGAGGTACGATCTTGAATGGATCGGAACTAAGGCCCTGCGAGGTTGCGTCTTTGGCGAGACCGAGGTATGTATATGTACTTGGGGGCATCCCGAGCGACAGCATATAGATCTCTCTCCACATATATACCGTCTTTAAATTTTAAAAAGAACAAGGGAATATCGTCCCGCCGAGATTTTCGTCGCATGGTCGCAGGAGCGACGACTTTTTTCAATCGCGCATCGTCCTGGAAGACCCGCGTCCGGAATCTACCTGGCCCTGAGTCGAATCTCCACAAGGTCTAACGGATTTCTCCTTTTTATATATATATATTTTTTTTTTATTTTCACATGATTCTCAACGATACGCTCCACCTTTGAATCGAAACCGTGACAACATTGTTTTCATCATTTGTGACTAAAGAAAAAGTCTATAAAATATGTGCACTATTTGTATCTATGTCTAAGTTATACTAATTTGTTAAAGTAGACAATTTTAAACAAAAGAATAATTATTATTTAATTATTCATTAATCATATCATTGATCAAACTAAAAAAATTCTACTTTTTACAAATTTTTCGCATTAGGTGAAAGAATCCGCGTATTATATTATTCTATATAGTTGAATCGCAGCACAATAGCATGGATATATAAAGTATACCCTTGTTCCTCCTTTAGCTGCTTGGCTGTTAGAAGCGTGCCATCTAATACCAGCTGCCACCTTCGAGGCGTAAGATGCGTTAAAGGCAGGCAAATATCGAACCGAACGTTTGCAAGTACAATCATGATCACGCTAATACCTTAAATATTTGGAGTCTCGTATAAACTTCAACATGCAGTTATTAAAAATCGAATGTATTTTGAACCTAATATCTGTTTTTGGAAAATATGCTGCGAATCATTAATTTTATGTCACTATTATCGGATCAAATCAATCAAAATAAGTCGTCTGAAAATAACATTTTTATAATCCCGTCCTATAAAATACTTGCTCACAGAATACTCGCCGTAATTTAGTCATCCTGAATGTTCCCCGTGTAAACAACATTCATGCTTCGCAATTCGCATCGGGGCGAGCTCATAAAAACGCTAAAAAGTAACGGACACGAGTTAATACAGATTCGTTCGTGTTCGGTAGAGGAGGAGGATCCTCTCTCCGGAGGCCGTGGAATCGCGGCAGTCGGTTTTACGACCGCTTCTCCCCTGTATAAGATTTCCACGACGACACCGATCTCAGGGTGAATTTATAGCGCGACTTTTACGAGCGACCTATTTCAACTGCGTGGAAGAGATTCGGGCGAAACTTGGTGAACGCGCGCGCAGACCAGGACGACGGAAACATTGTGTCTCACATTTGAATTTAACATTCTCAAATCACTGTCTAGAGTTATAACGGTCGAGATCATCTCGAGTAAGTAAATAGATATCTGCATTGTAAATGAAAAACCGAAGTAAAAATCATAAAAATTTATAATATAATATCGTATAAATTTAAAAACCGATGAAATAAAAGTATTTTAATTTTATTTTATTTAAATAATAGCTTGTGTAAGTTGCAAGAAATACGAACGCGTAATAACAAATAGTTATAATAATGATAATAAAATTTATTATATTTTATGGTATAAATAGTAATACCGCGACATAATTCGACGTAAAAGTAAGATAGTCTTCAAAAATCCGAATCGCAATGTCCTTCCTTTTTCGAAGGAATTGAGAGAAAGATATGACGCGAGTCTTAAGGATAAATCTTAAGGCATGGATAAATCGAACGTTAACGAAAGGCGTCGTGACATTAGAATAATTCGATGGCGAAAGCAAAGCAGCAACAACAACAGCAACAGTACGGTAAGAGTCAACACAAGAGTAGCTTCCATTAATACCGTCTTGCGATTCTTGTGACCGGATAAGTATTGGTTGAAGCAATACACGCCTTCTTCAAGGTTCGAATTCGAGACGGAGAAATCGTCGACAGTGTTGCAAGGGTCCACGTGGTTTCCACGTGATATCATATTGTACCGCATGAAATATGTTACAGCGCGTTTGAATTTAAATCCACATGATTTTAGTAAATTTCACCCCGGAGAAATCGCGTCGCGTCGCGTAGCATCGCGTTGCATCGATCGCCTCGCCTCACGTCCCGACAATATCACGCATACGATTTTGCGAGGCCTCCTCCCGATACCGTATCGCGGAATGCGATGCGTTTTATTGTGTTCGACAGCTTAAATGCGTATAATTTTGCGGCTCGTCGGAAACATTGCCGATGAAACTCTCTCGGATACGCGTTCAAGCATTCAGGTGTATCAGCTCGCACGCGTCCTACATACTGTAGCCTTTAGCGTCCTCCGAAGTTTTTATACGCGAAGCTGGGTGGCCGGAATTAAATCGGGAATTTATGTTATCGTTTGTAAATTGAGTTACGAGCGAAAATTGCCTCCACGCTGTTCCTTTACTTTATGATATGATTCCCAGTTATAGTGTCACTGCGATCACAAAGCAGAAAAGGAAAAATGGCAGTGACAATACAAAAGATACAATGTAGGAATAAAGAGAGCGAATAAAAAAGACATAATAAGATATAAGACTATTATGGTAATATATGAGAATATAATATAATACTACGTTATAGCATTGGATCAGAGTACTTAATCATGACGCATAATCAAGAATGAAATAATTGATCGTTTGAGGTTAATAAACACAATAACGTTAACGGAAATTGGAAGGCAATTAGATCTACATTTATTTAGAACCATTCTTTAGCCACGCGTACCGTTGCAATGCCACGTAGCGATAAAATCTCTAATCTGCTGCACGAAGCGTGCGAGTTCGGGGCCTGTAGACCCTCAGTGGGCTCAACACTTCACCGCGGGCCAAAAATTTCAACACTAGTCGACTGAACGACGAATCGATTATGCTAAGATCCGATAAATCGCAACACCACGACACAAAATTCTATTATCTATCGTCGACGAACTTCGGTTGTCAGATCCTTTCCTTTCTCCTTTTCCGCGCTGGCAAATAGTGAAAAATTAAAAGCCTGAGGCTCTATAGAGGCCATGACCCTTTCAAAGGTTTTGATCGATTTATATGTTAAATACAAAATACGGATATGTTATCTGCGATCTGCAATCTTTCCTACGTAGCAATAATTTTGCGTGTCTAAAGAATAAAACTTAGCACTCTAGAATGTACTATTTCTAATCTTACAAAATTCTAAAATATATAGGATATTGTGTTTGGCATAATGAATAAGATTGTTGACTAACAATAATCTAGAACATATATCGAGAACAAAGTTTTCAGAGAAGTTCGTTGGGGGGGGGGGGGGGAGAAATAGGCGTAGACACGATGATCGACAAAAAGGACAGGGCAAGGATCGCCCAGAAGGAAGGGTAGCGAAGATGAATGCACCGATTATCATGGCTGGTAATGTTCTCGGAAGCATGAAGCGACGACGCTTCTGAACTGCGCTTCGATGTTGCCTTAGGCAACCTTCACACCGGGCTAATGATCGCACCCGCTCGCTCGGTGAGAATTTGTTTACATCGTCGCCGATGTTCCGGTGGCTACACCGACGTAGATCGATTAATCACCGTCCGATATAATCCCACAAAGAAAAAAAATGCCTCCTCGCGCTAATCACTCGCGCGATCTGTCCACCGTTAACTCGCCGTAACGCACGCGCAGACATTTTTTTTATCGGCACACCTGAGAAAGAGCCCCATGACTATCCTGATTTAAGCAGCGTGACGAATGAAAAATCACGCAACATCGCCAATGACTTGACTTATTGTCAATTAATTACAACCTTCGCGTAATTTGATTGCACTAATCGTTGAGCAAAAATCATTGTATAAAAAAGGTGAGATCTTTTCAAATTATCAATTTTTACAAAAAGAGAAGGATCTACTAATTCATTTAATTACAAAAAGATTCTATAGACTGCAAAAATAGGAAGGTTTATAGATCCCTAATCTGATGAATTGGAAGATTAAAATTTGGAGGATCTATATGAATTATCATCACATATTTCACGAATAAAACTTGATTGAAAACGCGGATTAAAACTTCAATCTAAATGAACGATCGGATCTATAAGATTTAGTGTGAAGCCCGGTTAACGATGCTCAATGTTCGCCGAGTCGGGTTAAGTCCGGTCCAGGTGCCGCCCGCTATGCCAGTCGGTGAGATGTTGCTCCTGGTGGACCTGATCGAGCTCGCTCGTGCCATTGACCGCCATTGACTCCCTCACGTATGCGACACGTATCGCTCGATGCGTTGCATGAACTTGCATCTGCATAATTTTGAAAACGAGGCGCAATTTTTGGTATGCTATCATCGGTTTTATTATTTTCCCGATTTTATCGATTTTTACATAAAAAGTACAAGCCAAAATTTAAATGAAGAAAAGATGAATTGTAATTATTAAAATAGAAAAAAACGTGATAAATGAACCGCGTATGTAATACAAAAAACGAGAACATTAATTTTATTCGCAGTAAAAACAATATAATAGAACTAGAAAATACTATAGTTAAAGAATAAATTATATAGTATTCTATACATTACTCGATTGAAAATATACTATAAAAAGCTTAGAGCAATCAAGATAAAATTAATTACATTAGATAATAAAATTCAAAAAAATACATTTTTAAATAATAATATAAAAGAGGGCTACGAGCCTAAGATAATAATTTTAATATAAATAGTTAAATCATACAAACAAAAACAATCGTATATACAAACGTTAAATTTTTAAAGTAGGTATGATGAAACCAGTAGATGACCCAAATGCTTCGTTTCTATCGAGCGGTGTTTGCGTTCCGTTGCGGGATAAATGCGGATCTTTCAGAATGATAATCTTATCTTTGTGAAGCGACTGCATACTTGGCATAATTGGTCTCGATAGCAGCTCCGTTCGCGATCGAAATTGTGAACCAACGTGAGACATATATAACGAGACACCGTAAACCGAAATTAATGGACCTAAAAGGAGCGTGGATGGACGGATAGACTTAATAACTCCGAGAGACTCCATTACGAGCACTTTAGCATTTAGACGGATCATTCGTCATTGCTCAATCGTCCGATCGATCCAATTATGGCTTGTGTAGCGCCGATGATCCTGGTGATTCGGTCGGTTGATCTACGGGTCTCATATATTGTGATCGGCTAATCGAGAGGCGCGCTCGATGACGGCTCGTGAGACGATCTTAAAAAATTACTGTACGCCGCGCAGCCAATTTGATGATGAAGTAATTACGAGATTTTTGTTCATTTGCGCAATATTTTTATTTCTCTATTTTTTGGTTTATCAAAATCTTTAGAATCTAGCTCTAAAGAGCGAAATCTCACTTTAAAAAGTTGACAATTGAATCACTCTTTTTCAACAATTACTTAATTGCCACTCTTTGCTACTCTTTAAAATTAGATTCTATTCCAAAGATTTTAAAGAGAAGTAAGTAAAAAAGGATCATTACACTTAGCATCTTAAAACACTTATTGCGAAAAATATTACCATATGCTTCAGCGATCGAATTGGAAAAGATACTTGCCCAAGATAGTCGGGAAGTTTGAATCCTGATTAAGGTAATATTTTCTTCTTGTAAGTTTTTTACAAAGTGTTTTAAAATACTGTGGCGACTCGCCACCAGAGATCTAACGGGGCTCGCGCGGATTCTCGTGAGCACCACAGTCACACACGAATTCCCTTTAAATGGAATCTCGATCTAAAATTCTCCTGGGCGTCTAAGGCAGGTTCCACTACATCGCCTTATTGATGAGTCCAGTAGTGGGGACCAGGATGAAACGCCGCAGTCGACCATAGTTCGAGTCGACAGAATCATCTTTTATTTTCGGCTAAACAAAGCAAAAATAGTTGCGCCAAAATACTAATAACATTATTACCAAATTGACGATTAAGGCTGTCTGCCCATGGAGAAAGAAACCACGGAACGGAGAATATTAACAGAAAAAAGATAGGGTGATAACCCTCATCCTATCTCTTTTCTGTTAATATTCCATGTTGTGATCTCTTTTTTTATAGGAAGGCAGCCTAATAATGATATTATTATTTCAGCTTGAATTTATGATTGCGTTTTAAATCCGACGGTAATCCGCGGCGCAGTTTATATAACTGAAAGACATATTTATAGAAATTAGAATTTATATACACAAATATTATTAGACTAAAATTTAATCTTAATCGTATTAGTCCTTTCCTTACTTGATTCATTCATACAGCAATCTAAATTTACTTATTATTATTCTTTGGTTTTTATCAACAATCTAGGTTAATTCATTATTACTTTTTTATCTTTTATCTAAATTTTTCAGAAATAAAAAAGTTGAAATTTTTTTCAGGCTCGTATAAAATCGGAAACGATCAAGACGATGGCGTGCAATTTTGACGATTTCACGGTGTGTCGAAAGGGACAACTTCCGGAAACCGACACGACCGCGGCGATGTGTTGTCTTTCGCACCCGGTCGCTCGCGCGTGGGCGTAACGAAAGTTCAGAGCAGCCGTATCACGGCCGCGGGACGTTTTAAATATATGCCGTCGTGTAAACCATAAAACCCGCTTGACCATAAGCCTGCGGCTGGTAAGCCGAATCCGCCGAAACAAAACGCAGAACCTGCCCTTTCTCGAGCGTATGCACGCACGCGTCGCACGCACTGCACGAGTCGCTCGCGATCTCGCGCTTCGGTGGGCGTCGAAAGTGAAATGCGATCGTTCGCGGTAGATTTTTCGTCAGCCTTTTCACGACCTGCATTCGCTCGGTCGCCAACGTTCCCACAATTAATATATTTATTGTCGTTTAGATCTAAAACCAGCTCGTTAAAGGCGGGTGACATTCACCTTACAAAAAAAAAGAGCTAGACACGCTCAAGCGAGCTCGGTGACACGAGTATACACCTAAGTAGTCGCGATTGCTCCAAATTTGGTCATTACTTAACGCAATTCAGTACTTCATCCAAGGCGCTCGCGCCGCCGATTTATATCTAATCCACCGTTCAGATTCGCGTCGCAGAGGGAACATAAATCTTATATCGGCGGCTTACATCTCTCTGCGGCGGTGGCGGCAACGGCGCGCGCGACGCGTGTCGTAAGACCGCTCTCGCGCGACCGTGGATGGAGAGCAGGTTTTTCTCGCCCGTCTGAAATCGCAACCGCGATCTCCCGATTTCGCTTGGAATAATATCGAGCCGACTTTTCGCCGTCCGACAGAGAGGCGAGAGACCGCTAAATTGACTTTCTAGGAGGCGTTGTCGCGATAAGAGAACCGCGACCGGTAATTGGCGGCTTCAGACGAAAAATTATCTCACGACCTGAACGCCCCTATTCCACCGAGAGAATGAGACAAACAGAGAAAGAGAGAGAAAGAATCGGTGAACGAGATTGGCAAAGAGATATTTGCAGCGTATTGTGAATAAGAACATTATGGATGAAAAAATGTACAACCCTAATTACTTCTTCAATAAGAGAGACTGTAATATCCAAGGACATATTTTACCTTGAGATATACTAATTATTTTTTTTAATAATAAAGTGATTTTTAATGTTGACTTGCTTTAGTTATATTACTTTTCAACTGAATTAATATAACTAAGCGATGCCAACATTACAAATCCCGTAATTATTGTTTAAAAAATCAATGTGTCTCAAGGTACAACATACCCCAAGTACCACAATCTCTCTCTTATCAATATGTAGAAATTTTCATTCACATTGTAAATTTTTTACTAGAAACTATGAAAAAGTTTTAAATGATATTTAAAAGTATTTTCGAATGTGTTTCTAAAAGACATTAGATTTCCAATCCTTTTTATTTACTTGATTCTTTTTATTAATTCCTACAAAAATCAGAAGCAAAAATAAAATAGACCAACCATTCCTGCACCCGTCTTTGTCGGATTTACGTTAAGACTCGCTTTCCTTTTCTGGGCTCTGAGAGATCGTCGCAGCGCATAAGCGATTTATTTGAATTAATGAGCTCACCTCTCCCGCGGCCACCGGCTCGAAAGATCCGATCTGTGCGAGTCCCTTCGTGACCACAGGGACCTTAATAAAGACCCGCTCCTCCCTCGCGCTTCCACGGTTAGAAAATCTCATTATCCGATCACGTGTCTCCGCATTTCTTCTTTTTCTGTTCCTTCTGTTGCTCGCTTACTTAATAACGGCGCGAGCGGATAGTGATCTGCGCCATTATGAGATTTACACGGCACGGTACACGTTCCAGTTTTTCAATGTTAACTCGTATCGCATTTTGTATCTCATGAAGTAATACAAAGAAATTAAATCTGAAAATATATAACACTTTCTTATATAAATTCATAAAATCGCTATGTATGATTAATGTAGAATAACAAATTAATTGATCAATCGTCCCCCTCTTATTCTCCGATCATTTTTGATAATGAGTAAGCGCTCTTACGTGATTACATATTACGAGACATTCGCCGTAGACACAGTCTGTCGATATCTTGCGAAACGCAATGCACGGTGACACATCAGCATGCTGCGTGCAACGACCTACTCACGCCTATGCACCAGCGAGTGCATAGCTGCATGTATATGGATACGCGACGATGCCTACTCACAAGTTAGCAGAGTCGATACACTTTCTTACACAAACTTATGACTACATGAGAGATGAATATTTTGCAAAAAAACACGATCTACAAGTATCTTATGCAAACTAAGAAATATATCTGTCTCGTTTCATAATACGATGCAACGAATCTATAACTTATATCCAAACGGACAAACAACTATCAAATAAATAAACTATTCTTGAAAATTATTGTATTATGAAACGAAACAAATATGTTTCTTAGTAACTCAGAAATATGCTCTCTTTCTGTCTCGTTTCATAATACAATAATTTTTGAGAATAGTTTATTTATACGATAGTTATTTGTTCGTTTGGAATTAACTTATAGATTCGTTGCACTGTATAAGTGAGAATAAATTCTTGTATTCTCAACAGCACCCTGTTTTCTTTACGAGAAAAGAAATAACACTGACTCTAATCGGCGATGTTCATTCGTGTGACGGTATGAAGTTACGAGCGTGCGAGGCAAATCAGCGTGCGTATACGCGTTAAGCGTGATTTACACGGGGCGACTTATTCGCTAGAAGCCGCGTTTAGTAACGTCATAGCGAATTCGCTACTAAAAACTTCTTCTAGACGCGAGTTTGTTCTTGTTAGCGTCTAGTCGCGGCGAATATTGCTTTCGACGCTTGTCGCTAACTTCTTATCGCTGTCGATAAACGCTTTGATCTTAGCTCTCCCAGAGCGAATTTTTAAGTCGTCAAGCGACCACTCGACGCTGCGACTTCAAAATTTTAGACGCTAGCGAATAAAAAACAAGCGTGTAGAAGAAGTTTTCATCAGCGAATTCGCTGACGAATTAAGAAGCTTGCTTCAAGCGAATAGCAGCAGAGTCGAGAGAATTCGCTGGCGAATTAATGACATCACTAAACGCTTCTAGCGAATAAAGTCGCCCCGTGTAAATCACGCTTTACATGCAGCGCGATTCTAGTCTCGTACGATGCCGGTGGTTCGTGCTCATTCACCACCGGGAAACAAAGTGGGCGCATCTTAATGGATTACACTTGTAAGCATCGCCTACTGCGGGACCACGGGTCCCCTATATCGCCAATTGTAGTGTACGCCCGGTGTGTAAATATCATGTTTTATCGTTGAAACCCAACGCGAGAATCGGCGAAGGGGCGCGGTATTGGCCAGATGAGCGCCTCTTCGTGTTCTTTTCGATGGTACACGTTCCGAGAAGAGTACATGCTCCAGCGTTTCGCATCGACATGCGGTCGTGGACCACCTCCGAGGATCGAGAAACTCGGGAAAGCTACAATTGAGAGCCCGATGTATCTCCTTGGATTCTTTTCCTCCCCATCCCCCCCCCTCTCTCTCTCTCTCATTGTCGCTCTTTCTCTTGCATTTTTATTCCTTGCAAAAATCGTGAATATTCTTTTTAATTTTGGTGCTGCATGACGCTATATAAGTACAAGATGATATAGACAGAAAAAAGGAACAAGCCTCTATTTATCATGGCTCTTATCCGAGAATAGAATGTTTTAAACTTTAGCAAGAAAATGTGAATTATTGTAAAATATTTTGAATGAATATTGTTCAACATATTTTCTTTCTTTTTATTAAATATTCTTTACAAATCTTTAAATATTTTTTCTCTCTCTCTACTTACTTTTTTTCAGAAAATTATTATTAAATCCATAATATTCTTTCAAAGACTAATAAATCTGAAAACAACTAATAATACACAATAATTATAATAGTAATTTTAATTAGAATGTAAAAATATACCAAATGATTTACGTAAAAAAAATCAGGTCACTATTCCCTTTATCCTAAAATAATAAGCAGACGCGATATCATAATATATTTAAGATGTAATTTTTTTTATTTGTTTATTCTTATTACATTATGATTCTATAAATATTTCAAGAACAGATGAAGGCAGTTAAACTTCCTAATCTCGTTCGAAAATAAACGAAAGTCTAACTCGGAATTCTATCGGGATTACTTCTATGAAAACTTCCATTGCAAGTTTTCAGCACCTCTCCCGGAGAAATTGTACTTATCTGTGCAGCGCGATTTTTCGAGAGCTATCAGGTTGTGAATGGTCCATTGTGTGTCGTCCGCGTGCTCGACGCGGGATTTTTCGCCGGTCGCGGCGAGCTCTCGCGAGCTCTCTCGCGAGAGAGCGCGCGGCCGCCCTCGATAGGCAGCGGCACGAATAAATTAACATGGCAGTTAAACGTATCCAGGCGGCGGGCGCGTATAATCGCACGCGTGTCGCAACGCGCCCATTGTGCGTGGCGCAAGAACCGGCTTCGAGCGCGTCCCTCGGCCGCGATCTCGCGCGCTGCACCGTACCGGAGGAAGTCTCGCCTCGTATCCCTGCACCCTCGAAAGGGTGAGAAGTTTGTGACTTTTGCGCGTAGAGACGCATCGTCGATGCACGAGTGCATCGAAGGCGAAGCGTATGTGCGAGTGAATCGCGCAAGGTGAGAGGAAGTCGACATGCCGGCGGACTTAATGAAAAAAATTTACTAAATACATATTTCTTTGAATAATATTAAGTGAACATTTACTTGCAGTAAATATTTACGCAATAAAAAGATACTAGTTAAATCAAATTAATGGTTTTTGTATCGAATAAATATGTCTACATTTAAATAAATATTTACTTAGAATTATTCGAAGAAATATTTATTAAAATTTTTAGTATAAAAGTTAAATCGAGAATGTTGATGTACGATATGGAAAAGCGGAACACATGCGACAAATATAGATTTAAAAAACTGCAAGATCAGTGAAACAAATTTCTATTGTAGAAATTTTTGGTTTTAAAACTTTCGTAATCACTTGAAATAAAATTTGCGAATCTTGCTACCGAGTCAATTTTGAGATTTTTTGAATTTGAGTTTCTCGTAATCTTTGTCTCGTAATCTTCGGATCTTTGGTTCTTGAGATTGTAGAATCCCAGTTCTTTCACGTCTCGTTTGTCTTCGTGCAACGTCAGCAAGATTACGTACCGGATAACGGACAGTCTACGGGCGATACTTTATTTCAGCAATAATCCGGACTATTCTCGTCTTATTTATTACGTCGCGTTCCCGATACTGACGCAATATCGCTTCCATTCCGGAGCTGACCTAGAGTCGACTCACGGACGTCGTCGACCCTTTTGTACCTTCGCGCCACGATCTCACAAGACTATCGTTCCGCGTTGCGTCCCCCGGTGCATTGTTCGATAATGCAGCGCCGTTTAAATCCCGGCACAGCACTCCGTTCCGATTTCAAGGGAGACACATTCCCAGACGGTGGTCTTGGCGCCCGCCTATCACATCGGTCAGCAAACCGTGGCGAGTAACTTATCGAGCGCGAAACCGCAACGCTACGCTCGTATGCACGAGAGTCGTGTCGTACCGTCGACGTCGCGTCGGATACAAGGGGGACAAAAGAAGAACGGGCATCCTCGGTCACACCCGAGGCCCGCTGCTGATAGCGTCTACGAGTCGGAAAGACCACGGGACTGCTGCCGGCTATTCCTTTCCGAGATTTGCGAGACACGAGACTTGGCAAAGATAGTCGCGTGATACGCGCACGTGGCTGTTACGCTGCGTGGACATCGCGAGCGTTAAAAGCGACATGCGATCGGCGAAATATATTCGAAGCTAACGCACCGTGCCTTCCGTGTATATATACATACATACATGCACCATTCTACTCTAAAACACGTTATACGTTATGATAAGAAAACGATTGATTCATTTTTCTAGATTCTCAAAATATCTCGATTAATTATATAACTTACTTTAAGAATTTATAAATTTAAAAATTAAATAATCTACATATAATTTTCTTTTACATTATTAAATATTGAATGCAGCAATAATATCATTATACGTTCTAAATGAAAAAACATTTTTACACATTTTATTGTAGCGCTCTCTCTTATCTGAATTATATCCGTTTTCTTCAAATTTTAATAAAATTATTTAAAAAATTTCAATTTCTCTTGTCAATTTAATCTTTATGCAACTCTCCGATTCTTCAACGGATTATAATATTTTACAATTTTCCTTTAGAAAATATATGCAAGAGAGAATTATAAATACTTCCGCGTGCCTAAAGCATCGGTGACAAAGAAACGATCAATGGATGTGTCGAAGGAACGGCTCAATTCTCGCGCGATTCTCGCGATAACATTGCGAAATGCTCGAAGCGGATGCCCCGTAAAGGTTTCGTTGCTGGCAGCATTTTTCATTGCTCGAGCAACGCAGCGACGGGCATGTCGGGTCAGCGGAGAGGCTTTTTAAGGAGCATTTTATTTTCGTACTGTATGTGTGTGGACGCGACCACCGTTAATCCCGACCTTCTTACCTCGGCGATGATCCGTCCGATAAATTCCACGGAGCTCGCGCGGAGCTGTTACTACCATCGTTCGAAGTTGTCGGGCATTTATTCCCGCTCGAGTATGCTTTTGACCCGGCCAACGAGAGCCATCTCTCTCACTCACGACGACCATTGATCGCGATGATATTGCGTAGGCGCGTATCAAAATTAAACTCCGACGGTGGTCGCGAAAGAATTCAGAATGACTGCGATCGTTGATCGCTGAGATGAAAACGCAACGCAAATAAACGAATTACATTTACTGTCTTGCAAGCTAACTGTATGATCGTTTTGGCAAATTCAAATTCCAAACTTGACAAATAAAAATTGTACCTCATATAAGATCTATAGATAAAATTAATTTAAAGATAATTTAATTGAGACTTTTTACTCGAATATTTTTCCCTCCCAAAAAATATTATAAAAATAGTAAGATAAATTAAGATTACAATCAAATTATTGAAGAAAATTATTTAAGATTGGTATAAGTGATAATAAAATGTAAAAAATGAAGAAATAAATCCTTTACTTTAAGATCGCGTCGGCGTCGAGCCATAAATCCTTTAATTTTCTCATTTACTTAAGATCGTCCTGTGTAACGGTACTTGTCGCAATGGATCTTATTTCATCTCGTGATTGCTTCTATCGTTCTAGTATCAAGCAGTAATGCGAATAAAGATCTTTTCTTCAAGGTAAAAATACAAGCATAACTTCTAATCATTACTCTTTAAATTCTTTAGAGCGGAATCTCATTCTAAGGAGTAAAAATCGAATCCTTAAAAAAGTGACTCAATTTTCAATCCTTAAAAGTGAGATTTCACTTTTTAAATCTTAGGATCGATTGTTCCATCTTCGGATAAACTATGTGATAATTTATCCAATCCCTGGTTCATAAATCGAAATCAAATCGATATCGATTGATTTTTAGGACTGTTTGATTTGATATCGACTACATTTTCTATCGATCTTCGAAGAAGATCGACATTTTATCAACTGCATCGAGAAGATTGATGTTTTATCAACGCTGCATCGATAAAATGTCGATTTTCTTTCGAAAATCAATAGAAAATCTAATAGGTATAAAATCAAACGGTCCTAAAAATCAATCGACTTCAAATTAACTTGTGAAACAGGAAAAACAAAAGGATAAACTAGAATAAACAAAAGAGTAAGAGAGTAAGAGAGTGAGTGCTGAAGTTTATCAAAAAGTAGAACAACCCAGCCTTAGAGAGTAATGGTATTATACGAAAATGAAGAAAATTAAGACCAACGTCGTGTTATTATACTTCAATGTTCATGCTACAGATTCTGCAAAAGTAAAAGAAAGAGAAACAATCGAAAATAAGGAGACTTTTTAAATTTTTCTATTGATAGCAGACTCATCTCGTACCGCTTTCAGTGATTCAACGTCGACGTTGAAGATTAACGTATACGATGGTTGAGCTCATAATCCGCCGTCGGCGGAAACGAAAGGCGCGCGAGGAGAGAGAAAGAAACGAAGAGTTCGCTCCGCGGAGTGTCCCCGCCCTCGATACGAATAATTTATCAATTACTCGCCCCGGTGATTAATCGTCTCAGCGGGTGCACTCTATAGCACGAGGAAGGAAGAAAACAGAAACGCCGAGATTGGCGATGCACGGTAGATAGGTCATACAGGCACTTCAATTATTTATTATCGAGCCGCATGCAGGCGCAGGAGGTTGATGTGCACATGCACTAATATGCAATGGCATAATGTTGATTAATGTCCTTTTGATACTCTTCCTTAATACGTCCGACAATGCACGCAGATAAATTAGTTTTTCCGATTTGAATGGGATATCAAACTGGATAGATGGCATTTGCCTTTAGACTTTTTAACCATGTTAAATTTTAAGCTCATAATATTTTCGTCGTGACTTCCGTATCTGCATACTTCTCGAACGCAATGCGGTCACTCTTGCGTAGATCCCCGCAGGAGCACGACTACAAGATGGATATTCTCATTCCGAAACAAATATCCTTCATGTCGGCCAAGACGAAGCCGTCGAAGGCAAGCCCATAGATTTAATCGCACGCTGTTATCCGTTCCTCTAGCAGACCTATCGTACCGGTAGATCGTTGGATGTCGATCCACGACACAGATCGCGCATACTTACGTCTGATCCAAGACGTCCGAACGTCGTTCAACATCCTACGGTCCAAAGCGCACTATAATGTTTGAAAATAAAACTCCTCTACATCTTATTAATTTTTGAACGAATTTTCCCATGCATTCATATCAGTCTTCATCATGTAAGTTTGTAATTAGAAAGCAGCGCGAAATATTTTCCCTAATTGCGTTTCAGTCGCCAGACTTTCTCCTTTCGCGGCGTACTCCGCCTATCGATCGCGTATTCGGATCTAATCGATAGTCACGTGACAGGTTCGTCCCGATCGCATATCCGAGGATACTTGATGTCTTATAACGAGCGTCAGTATGCAAAACGGAGATACGAAGGCAAAGGAAAAGGGGAACTATCGGGACTGCGCTTGAGCAGGAAGAAGGAACCGCTACGAATGGATAACACACCGCGCGGTTAAATCTATGGCCTGACAAGATACAACACGCGATGCTGTATGAACCTGCCGTGCGTTCGTTGTACTTCCGAGATCTATACCGAAGCGTTTCTCAAGAAAGTTAAATTATCATCTGTGAAAAAAGTATACGGATGATGTTCCACGTTTTTCGCACATAGAAAGAAGTAAAGAACGATTTTGACATATATCTAAAAATTTAGCTAGATGCAGATCTGAAAATAATTTTGTTGAATCATCAAAATAATTAGGAATAATATAGAAACTCGAACATCATGAGCAATGATGCAAAAAATTTTGGCATTCTAGCAGCTCAAGCGACATACATAATTAATAATTATTTTGATGGTCCAACAAAATTATTTTCAGATCTCTGTATTGTTACAAAGTGAAACTCTTTGAATTCAAGATGTCTGTTTTTGAGTCAATACATTTAAGTACTTTACCTGGGATTGGACAAGTTTACGCGGTTTAATCGAAGAGAAAACGAATTTTGTATTTTAAGTAACGCTAATCACATCTTTTGATATTTTTATAATTCGGATAATTAATTTTAAAGTCGAATTTTAAAATCGATTTAAAAGATAGAATTACCTCCATTGAGTTCGTATTATACCTACAGAATTAAGCACAAATTTCGCTGGGATGATCTAACCAATAACATAAGCGGTTTAAAGTTTTCTGGTTGTTACGGAGGAATTAACTTATTGAGTGTATTGACTTGTCTGAAATTAAAGTTAAACTGTTCAGGACAAAACCTTGTTCCGATTGATAAACTTGATTACTCGGTTCTTATATATTAAAGTGGCAACAACTTCTCGGGCGAGCTTCTCTCTTAGGTATGTCTAAAATAAAGTGGGGGAAGATTCTTACCCATGCAAAATCAAATCTAAAATCAATATTATGATGACCCGCGCCGACATCGTCTTTATCCCTTGACGAAATATGAGTTATTATTAACACGCGATTTAATCGCTTGAGACATCTTACAATATTTTAGCTTTTGGAATTATATTCGAATTCGAATGTTCATTTAGAAAAGGTTAACTTAAAAAAATATCCTGTCATGACAGTATCTAGCTACATTGCAAAACCGTACTATTCATTTTATGTACATATATATGATTTGTTGAAATACCTAAAAATTTAGTTAGATACAGATTTGAAAATAATTTTGTTGGATCATCGAAATAATTGTGTAGGAAATTTAAGCGTCATGAATAATGTTGCAAAAAAGTGTGATATTCTAGCAATCAGCGTTTTACATTTGATAGTTCAACAAAGTTATTTTCAGATCTGTATCTGCATCAGCTAAATTTTTAGATACTTCAAAAGAATCCGTGTATAACAGTAAAATATTAATATTAATATTTCAAAAAAATTAAGTGGAATTATGTCGGTACAATTAAAATTTCATTAGATCGTTCCACGAAATTTCATTTGAATTTCATTGAAATAACACACGACGCAATGAAATATCAATGAACATTGCAACGAAAATCATCCAGGTGGGAATGCGACAAAATATACCATATATCCACTCGGTGGGATTTATCTCGAAGAACGACGAGGATCCAAACGTGGCGGCGTACTGTTCCCTTAATTCCGGGCGTGCTCCAAGTTGCGTGTTGCGCACAGCGCGTGCCTCGGGCGCGGGTGTGCCCTCTCGACGCGTTAACGCTCATGCACGCATACGCACGCACGCGTGCCACGCCGACTGAGAGGCGTGCGCGTGCTCACTGTCCGCCGCGAGCATGTTTCACCCACACGATGCCGATCCTCCGGCGTAGGAATCGTCTAAGCGGCCATTGCGGCGCTCTACGTGTCGTCCACGTCGAGATATCGCGAGCACGTTACCGTAATAATTTTAAGAGTCGGCCATCGCACCGCGCATTCGCCTGTGCTTACGCACGTGTCTGTCAGCACAGCCGGCGCACACGTGCATCCGACACCGATCTAATGTCGAGGATAAGTGAGTCGTGCTTTATGGTAGGTACATAGACGCGAATTATAGCCGTGGCGTTTGATACACGGTGTCTCTCCGCGGGATTCTCCAACTGACGAGAATAATCGGATGATGATGAATACATATTACGACAGTCACACAAATTCGTATGTTAAGTGAAAATAACGTAGGGTCTCTTGATAATTTAACCGTATAAGATGAGATTAGACTGCGCCAAAATGATATGGAGCATCGAGAGTGAAATATGCGAAACTATTTATTACGTTGTGGCAACTTGCATTAGATCGTATGAAATGTAGAAACATCATCTCTGACGTCGCTCTTAATCTGAGAATCAATTAGGCCGAAAGCTCGGCGGATCAGTACGCGATGTATCACACTCGGCGCTCATAATTTATACGCTTGGCTTCGCAGGAGCCGCTTCTAAATCTGCTTTAAGTCCAGCATCCGTATTTATCACCACGAGTCTCGGGAATTCATATCGATGTTCTCGAGCAGGAAACCGCGAGAGAAAAAGCAAGCCCGTACAGAATCCTCTTAGACATCTCCCACACGAGCGCAATCTCAGCGCGCGAGCAACGACGAGAGTCCGCGTATCTGAGAAGGTAAAGACAAGCGGAGCGAGAAAATCTCTCATACTTGTTGTGGATTTAAATGTTCTCTTTCTCCTTTCGCTCTCGATCTCTCCCCCGCTTTCTTTTTCTCCCTCTTTCACGGTTCGTACTGGTAGCGCTAGTCTCATTAGTAGTCAGTTGGAGAATCTTCTTACGCTCGTAAGTTACCAACCAGCTGCCGCTGTTGACTTGCTCTTTGAATAAGTACCAGTCGGCTACCTCCCCCCGCGAGATAGCGGATCTCATGTACCTCTTCCTCTGGCCTCTTCGACCCCTTACCACCGAACCATCGCGTTTCCTCCTTTTGAACGAGACGCAACCTCCGTTCGAGTTCATTGCGATATTTCTACCAATGAACACGCGTTAGTATCTCAAAATTTATTAATTTTCTTGATCAGTCTGGACGATTATTACAAGCCGTGACAGAGTTATGTATATTATATAAAAATAAATCTCAAAAGATAGCTTCAAATTTTTGGTCAAGGTTAATTATTTATCGGAAATTAAATGCATAAGAAAATTAAATATATAACAAGATAAAGTGACAGTTTCAAGTCGACGAAAATACGTGCAGTCGTAATTCTATAGTCACGATACTGTATTATCGCATTTTATTTTCAACATGGTGCGAATTTGATGATAATTCCATGCTGCTTAATCATCAGCGCATCCGACATGAGGCGTGAGGTATCTCGCGCGCGAACTTGCAATTAAATAATTTCGCACCCCCGCACCCACAGCTTGTTCAGCGCGAGCAAACGAGACGGTAATTGTTATAATTAAACGCGAGGTGCATTCACTTATCGCGTGATTATTCCGCCCACTTTTCCGCGTCGATACGCTACGCACATTGTCTGAAAGATACGCTCGCCTAACGAGTGATTAATTAACATACGTCATCCTTTTTTTTGTTCCTAACCCGAGAAACTTAATATGAGATAACCCAGGGCAAATCTCTTTTATAATTATTTCTTATCGCGAAGATACGCTTTAATAGCGAAGCTTGCGTCTTGCATCGTTATCTTTAATCGATTGTTAACAACGATATGGTGGAAAAAAAAGAAACTATGAAACCTGTATTCTAATGAAGTGTGCAGTAACGCTGCAGGGATAAAAGAGCATCCTCGGTCGGTTGGATCGACGCAATTTCGATTGATCGATAAATCATAATATGGCTGCAACTCAGAACGCGTTTCTTGCTACCTGCCTGTCTCGCAGCGAAATTATTTCGATCGAGCGATCGATCGCATTTGGCAATTATACCGATTATATTCCAATTACACAGTAGCAGGCGCCACTGATCGCATAAAAAAAATCTGTCGTCTCTGCAAGTAACAACAAAAGTATTAATCTATAGTGTCAGACTCGGGACTAGACGATTGAAAAAACGAGACGATGTGATCGATGAATAAAAATACTTCAAAATACTTCAACAGGATTTTTTAAAAAATTACTTAATTAAAATTTTGTGCAAAGACTAATTGCTCATATCTTTAGTTATTACAGTAATTTTTTGTAGAATTTTTGAAGTAATAATTTTCAAAAAAATAAGTTTTTCTTTTCTCCTAAAAATTTAGAAAATGGCACTTCAATGATTTATCCTGGCACACCTCATACGAAAAAGAACGAGAAAATGAAAGAAAGGAAAATCTATTTTACAACTTTCTGTTATTTTCTATAATACGAGTATAATATTTCAAATTCTATATTAAATTCAAAATTATCGCATCCTTTATTAGTAAAATGTAATCCAGAAAAACTAAAGCAGTTTAGTTTCACATAGACATAAATTTTATAATAGTAAAAACGAATGGATAATAAAAATAGACATCGAGTGTAGATAATTATTGTTCTGCCCGCGCAGATAATTATTTATATGTCATAAGATTTTAGCATTCACTACCAGATATTGATTTCTATCGGAATATACAATATCGGTAATCCGTGAGACAAGACACAGCTCGATAGAAATTTAATTACTCCAACTAACAAAACTTTATTATGAACCTTATTATCGCTGAATAATTACAGTACCATTGGTGTTAAAGCTGAAATCAATCTCATTCCAGATCGATTAGTGGCGATTTCGTTCAATCGCGACCACTGTATGAAATCGATTTCATATTTTTCTCTTTAACGTTTTACGAGAACTGCGCATGTTATTGCCTTTGCTGCAAAGATTATTACATCCGCGAAAGAGATATTCATATCGTAGAACGATTATACATCGACGATATAAAAAAAAACTGCATTCGATGAAATTGAGATCGTATCGGGCGTCAAATTTGCCGCAGCGAACTTGTTAATTGAGTTGCTGATTTATTCCATTTCTACGAACGTTAAGCTTTTTTCCTGTTGGTATCTAAGCCTACATTTCTTTTTTTCACACGTTCTACTTCCTAAAATATATCATCAAGTATCAGTGTATAATTATTATCGACATTTAGATAAAAACACGTTTTGTGGTTACTAACTTACTTCTAAATCTAAGATCTATATTTTCAAATAAATCAATATGTTATATACATTGCATCACAATGATCTAGGCAATCATTTCAAGATCTGAGTTTCACTTTTCTCTAGTGACAAGCGCGACGCATGTGAATCGTGATCGCAGCGGGTGTCGATCTAATTAAAATTACGGCAGGTAGGCTCATTAGCCTATTGCGTTGCAACGCAATAACTTACGACTCTGTCAGGAAAGCGCAACACCGCCGAGTGGCTAACGAAGCTGGTCCTGGTAATTGTCTCGCTGCGTATCGTGGACCAACAGTGTCCAATCAGCGCGTTGTTACTGGTTTTACATTGTAAAACACCAGCTTGTTGATAGAACCGTTCTAAACACTGCGCGACGCAATGATGATGGTTTTCTGGTGCCTCAAAGATCGTGACTCTTTGTCTCTTTCTTTCTCGCTGGAAAGAAGAATGCGCTATCCATTTCCCCCTTCCACCCCGAAACCGATCCATTGTTCCCAGACCGGTTCAAGATTGAATATATGCAGCCATTAATTGGCTCCGTTTCCGCTCTTATATTTCCATTGACGCGATTTCAAGCAGCATCATTTTCTAAATCAAAGAATTTATATCGCGGTAATTTTGTGACGTATTTTCTTTTTCCAATATTTTTCCAACGCTTCAATTACCTACTTATAATTTTTTCATTAATAAAGATACACACATTTATTTGATACAGTTATGTTTCTTAATGTCTGGTGTTTCGAATGAAAAAAAATTTTTACAATATGTTCATTTTGATGAAAGTTATAAGCAATCGAATTGTGTTGAGTATGCCATATTCAGGTGTGTCGTTTATGTGGTTTGGCACCGAAAGGTTAATATTTTATGAATTTTGTTGATATGACTAAATATTATTCATACTTTCAACAGATGAATAATATGATCTTTGTTAATATTTCTTAGAAAATGGCATTAACGTGATGTTTTTATATTGATGACAGTAATTACATTTCGTCACGTCTGAAATTTGATACGGCACGTTTCGTTATATTTTCTCGACATATTAATAACATAGCCTCAAGAAAGGATAGATATCAGACTATGCTGATGCTAGATAGTGCGGTAAAGAAACAATAGCAATTAAAGATTAATATAGCGCGGGCTGGATTGACTTCCAGCTTCGAGATCGCGGCCGGGGCTGTGTCGTTATGCGTCGTTAGCGCGGATCGGCGCGACCCGTTGAGCAAAACGGAGCGATCGTAACAAAGTCGTGGGCAATCGCGTGCCGGTGTACCTTGCGCTTATACACGGCGTACACGTGAACATAGGAAATAAAGGCGAAGGAGCGCGCGTACGCGAGGTTTTGCGCGCGAGTGCGCCCTGCGCCGATTACCGATACCGCGTAATTTATTGCTCCGTATTCGCAAAACGTGACGCCGTGGTCCCCGTCTCTCGTAAAGTGCTTCCAGTTCTGAGTCACGGAGCCCGGCTGAATTTTTGTCCAATCGGGAATGTCGATAGGCTCTTGCGGCGGTGGCGGCGGCGGCCCCATTCGAGCCGAACGAATCGCACGTATGTGTGCGTACAAGCAAGACGGCCGATCGTCAAAGATAACGAGAGATACAATAACTCTCTAATATTCATTTTCACCGAAGTGACCCTCCTTCTTTAACTAAGCGGCACATTTTCACGGAAAATTGCCACGACGAAATGATTTCAAGTACATCTCAAGTATCCTCAAGTAAGAGATTGGACACCATACGTTTGGTCCGTTATATTTTTCAAAACCTGGTTAAGAGAGAATGAAATAAATTATGCATATTCTCTATAATTTTTAGAGTGAATTGTCACTCTGAAGAGTGAAATTTCACTCTTAAAGAATAAAAATTGAGTCACTCTTTTTCAAGACGCTCAATTTTCACTCTTTAGAGTGAGATTTCACTTCAAAGAATTTAGAGAGTAAGATAGAATGAGATATCCACGCATGTCATTTTGCTTTATGCATCTATTTTATTTTATCTTAAGCAGGTTTTGAAAGATAAGACCAATCAGAGGTGTCCAATTTCTTACTCGAGGATCTCTACGTGCGACGTGTCCGAAGCTACCAACAGACTCTCTCTCAGGAATGCGACTCTCTGGAATACTGCAAATACTGCACCGAATTCGTAATAAATTCTGAATAAACAGAGACCACCCAGCCACGCGCAAGCTTTACGTAACCACGCGTGATCATCGCGCGTGCACACATCACCGCGTGTCGATGCGGGAGGAGTAACGCACAGACGCGTGACTTCGCACAGGCATGCGAAATCCCTACCGTAAATGTACGCGAGAAAGACGGTAGACGATCGGTAGGTAGGCATTGCTATTTGTCGAGATGCTATCTGCATGGGTGTAGCGAGTTATTACAGGCAAGAGGAACAGTCTCCGTGCATCGACAGAAGACCGGGAACCATTGAAGCCGGTCTTCCGTAGTAGCACTCCTTCCACCGTCTCGATCTTGCAAGATTAGATTTAGTCTTTCCTATTTCTTCATTTTCAATAAATAATCTTGTTGCCACTGTCCCGTTATTACAAACAGTATAATATAATAGTATAAGAATAGTAATAAATTCAATAAGAAATAAAGAATAATTAATTCAAATAACGCTATCGAAATAATTTGTTGAAATAATTTGAGTCATTGTTTCTCGTTCTTATTGTTTAATTCGTAAAAATATACATATATTCTCTAAATGTACATCTATTAAAATATTTCCATCATTTTGTAGTTTTATTCGTTTTCTTATTAAATTTCATGTAAATTTCATGTTTTTACATTTTTAATATCTATCAAGATTTAATAAAAATGTATATTCTCACGCTAATCTAATGACACCCATAAAACCAACATAGGATATGATCGATGATCTCTGATCCTCAACTCGCTTAGTTATGAAAAATAAAATATCGACTCTACCATAGCAACTCATTCGTCATAGACAGCGTGTCGAGAGTCTCCAGACAGCAACGATTGGCGCCACAGCATCTATCGCTTGATTCAGAACCAATAACTTATTCTTGATCTGTTTGCGAATAGTGATATAGACAGTAATATTGCATCCTGTGTGATGTGCGTATATAACTGAGATAGCTATATTGCCACCCATCAGACAGTCAGCAATTTCTCAATCCGCAGATCTCTACCTAAGGACCTATCCACTTCTAGCGGTCAGAAATATAAATATCCACATCAATAATATAAAGGGAACTATTAAATATGTGTCATTACGTTCTATGTTTAATCAGAGCAAGTCTATTCTAAAATTAGCGCGCAAACGGACAACTCTAACTGTTATTATGTTTTACCGCCGTTTTATACATTGTCCGGTATCTTCGAAGGACAGAAGAAAACAAGACGCAGGAATGATTTAGTGATACGGCGAAGTAGCTCGTGTAAGAGACCACGGAAATGATTAATTCCGCAGTAATGACCGGTTAGTCGGTTCAGATTAGCTGCACGACAAGAGCGAAGAGAGGAGATTTCCGTGGCGCTTGAGATTTGTGCGTCTGGACGGTACGACGTATAATTCAACGGTTCCGGCGGCAGCATACTCGAAGAGCTACAACTACGCCGTAGAAAAATTTCAGACTGCGTAATAAATTCACTGAAATCTTGCGTGCAAAGGAATTATGTAATATTACAGCCCCGACTCGATGTTGAACATCTTCGCCAGTAGCCAGTAATTCACTCGAACGGCTTTTCTGTGAATTCAATTAAAATTTGATTCGTCACTTCTATACAATAATTTATTATTGAATAATTAATGATAAAAATACAACTTTTGTGACAAGGTGGTTGACGAAGAAAGGTTTATATCTATTTTTTAAACCATATTTAAAATGGAAGTTGATACACAAATTTGATATAAAACGAATTTTGCAAGAAAACTAATTGATATAAAGAGATCTATTACTACTGTAATTTTCTTTTGTTCAAAGCGAGGAACATAGTGCAAAAACGCGCGATGTATATTCAATTGGCGGGTGTAATTACGAAAGCATTAAAATGGGAACTTCATATTTTGCAGCGCCTTATGAAAGTGAGATGTGCGCTCGTAACGAGAATGACCGTTGCCTCTGTAATTGAAAAAAATAGCCGCTTTTGGCGGAGCTAAACGCGACGGGGTACTGGGAGAGAAAACTGTAAAAACAAATTACTCGGCTAAGTGGGTAGCATAAAGTGTGCCGAGCAGACGTGGGCAAGAGTGGGCAGCGTCGGTGCGAGACGTGGGTGCGGTTCATCACCGATGCTGTCGTGTTATGCGTCTGTCTTCGCAGCCATGAGGAGCCACTCCGTCTGCCTGACTTCTTTCCACCCGCTATTTTTCCAAAGTCATTTCATGGAGGTTCACTTGCGGATATTAGCGAATAAAGCGTAAGTGTCGATGCTTCCGATGAACAATGTTCGCGAATAAGAGGGAATTCTTTTTGAAGCCACTAACGTATAATTAAACAAAAAGTGTATGTCCTATTTTTATGTGCAGATCTTATTTTCTTTCACGTTTAAAAATGTATAAATGTATAATATCTTTAATTTATAACAATATTTATAAGTAATATAAAGGTAAATACTCTCTAAATCTGAATCAGTGGATAATTTTGAGTATAGTAACTGCGATTTGAATCGATCTAATCCACCGTTCTCGAAACTTTAATTATTAATACAATAATTGTAACTAAAGACGTGCAAACGAAAAATCGACTTGTTTCGAAATGTGCAAACGAAAATCTATCAATTGAGATTAGTTAAATTAATTTACTCGTTGTTGAGAATTGGTGTGAAATTAGCTGACTAAAATTGTTTTTTTAATAATTTTTTTACTAGAAGTGTGCACACAAAATTTTAAACTGTGCATACATGTGCAAATAATGAGCAATCGAATGAGCTATATAGAAAGTTAATTTTTTCAAAAGTTTTGAGGGTCAACTTCACACGGGTCTTGACACTGATTACTAATTAATGAAAAAAATTCAACTGAAAAAGAAAGATGTTTCCAAACATTAATTCTGTTCTCTTCTATTCTTCTAAACACCTTCACTACTGTGCCATACCTGAGCGCGCGAATTTCGAACAGTTCAATTGGCTAACTTCAAAAATTCTTCTCATTTAAAACTGTAGCCTCGATATTTTGGTATTAGAATTTTTGTCACGAAACGATCTCAGAAATTTCCTATTAACGAGTGTCACGCAAAGTCTGGACACCCTGTATATGACAGTACATGATCTGTAAATATATAAAAACGTTCACAATGTATTGAGCTAAGATCCGCATAAATCAGTCATCCTTATAGCAGTTACGTCTACATTGTGTCATCGCGTTGTCCATGACGTTTTCTAGCATGAATTGCGTCCAAGTGCATCACTTCCGCTGCAAGCAGACTTGCACTCGCGATCCTCGTTTGTTCCGTCACGTGTCACGCAGAGTCAACTGTCATCCGCAGCACGCGAACGTCACGTGTCCATTGTCGGAGCGAGCGAGTGAGTGAGTGAGCGAATGAACGAACGAGCACGCCGTACCCTTTTGAGAACTATTGTCTGCAAATCAGCGCGTATTGCGCGCCGTGGGACGGACAGGAGTTTTACCAGCGATCGTCTATCTCTCCGCTCTTAGCCTCGGGATTAGAGGGACGCTCTCGTTAGCCGCAGGTTCGTTCGCTCGTTTGCGGGCGGAAAAGATATCTACTCCAGCAGAACCAGTATTTCGAATACCTTATCTGGATAAGGCGAGCGGCGGGATCCTAAGAAAAGTTTCCTGAGCGCTTTGCGAACTGAGTTTCGAAATGGACTTGTATCTGATAAATGCACATTCGTAGTGTAAACGGCAATGGCGTACGACTCTATTATCGAGCGGAGCGTGTTTCCGCATGTATCCGTATGTCCTGAGTTTGCACAGGAAGAGATATGACGTTGAGCGTAAATATTGAAGATCCTCTGAACGAATGCCGACAGTACCGTACAGAGAATGGAATGGTAGAAAACAGGATAAGCAGGAAGAGACTTGAATGCAAGGTCGCCTCATCAATACAGTCGTATTTACTTTCTTTTTTAACGTTATGTGCGATTACAGCATACACATGTAACATCATCACTCATTTTTAATGCTTTAAATCAATCCGATATCATGCTGCGCTGGCGTGACAGTATTTTACCGCACATAAAAATCGCGACTTTCGAATTTTCCCGTAAATTTCTTAATTTGATTTACGGCGCCGTAAAGATCCGTGGGATCGTGACGGTAAATTATTCGAGAATAAATGTCTGACGCAATAACGTTTCACACGATTGGCTACGGCAAAAGTACATCCTGATCCATTCCGCTGGCAACTGTCCACTCTCCTTCTTTTCTCTCCTCTCATCCTTGGACACTCCAAAAATACCGTATCCTAGCGATATATCTACGGTTGAAAGATTCGTGTTTGCTTCATCATTATCGCTGCGCGCGACACGTACCTCGGCTCCAACCCGAGTAGAGGGGCATCAATTTTTAATTAATTAACAGCTTCATTAAATCCCGAACGATACACGTTGACAGTAGCGGCGTACGCATGTCTCGCAACTTGAGTGTTTACACCGTTTAATAGGCTGCTATTCCCGCAACCACTCGATACGTATCGATGCACTCGCAACACGCGTACAGAGCTAATTAATTCGATAATATCATCGGCATAAAGAAACGATCTGCAGCACTTTTATACTCTGATATATAATATAATTAAATAAAAAATAAGAAAAATAATCTAAAATCAAGAGAACACAAATCAGTTTTTCGATTCATTTTTTTTTATAGAAAATAAAACCTATGATACACGATATATATTTTCCTACAGGATTTCTTGCATTTTGCAATTCTATACACAGAAAAATATTATACATACTATACGCAAGTAATAATTACTTATTTCAAGTATTTTAAAAGTTCATATATTTGCAAATATATCATAAATTTCATAAGTATTATTGAAAACATATTAGGAATCTTAATAAATTTAATATTTCAAAGATTATTAAATTAAAACAAATTCGATTTGCTTATTATATAATATCGTTTTTTCGATCAATTTCATAACATTCTTAAAAAAAAAATTAATTCTTATTTTAAATACATAATAATAAGTTTTTCTAAAATTTGTAATAAATATATTATATTTTAATTATCAATTTATTATAAAAAAAATAATCTTTGTTAAAGTCATCGTTATTTAAAAAGAAAAAAAATAAATTGAATAATCACTTTTCTTAGCAATAAAATTATATTTTTCTGTGTACAGTAAATTAGGAGAATTCCATCACACAGAACAAAAAATTTCTACTAATTTACTAAAACGCAAACAATAAGCAGAATAAAATGTGAGGTAAGCTATTAAAGAATCCTAGATATTAATAATTAAAAAGTAAGATTTAAATACAAATTTTCTCTCTCGAAAATTATGCTCGAGACATGTTATTCTTCTACGGTTTCGAAGTAATTATATGTTTCGAGCTAATTAACATTCAGTTATAACGAGTGACGGTTCTTTCTCGCAACAGCTTCATTAACGTCAGCGATACGCGTTGGTACTGTTTAACGACATTTCTGACAAGATTGTCGTGGCAACTATCAATACGCTATTAGGTGATCGCCATACGATTGGTTGTAACCGCGCGTAAACGACTAATTAATCCGATAATATGACCTAGTTAGTGCGTAGCGCCGTGCTGTACATGACACTCGTAACGACGTGCGTACGAAAGACCTACACCCCGCGGTGCATTATCGGGCCCATTTCACCAGTGGTAGCGCCTGCATATGTGTTACTGGCGGTCTGCTAACGAGCTGAATTAATTTATACTCATTGAATTTTGTTGTAGCAGAACCGCTTTTCGAGAAGTCATAATAAATACGCTGTCTGGCGTTCCGATTATTTAGCGCCTACGCCCTTCATTACCTTCGGCCCGAAAATGTCACGTTTTGAAAGCTCTAAGTAATATTATCAAGGTAAAATATATTATTGCATAGTGTATTATAGTTTTTTAAATTCATTTTCTGTCTTAATTTGTTCGCAAACCCAGACTTTTCTTTATTCATTAATTTGTAATGTATACACATATATATGATTATTTTTTAAATTATAGATTTAATTTCTGCTGGCAATATGAATTTTAACTCTTCCATCAATAGAAGTCTTCGAGAATCAGAATAAATGACTATGTCCAGTTTTATAGAGGAATTTAGGCCTCGGATAAACAACTTTGAGACATGCCCAAAATTTTAAGGTATCAAAAAAGAATCAAAAATTCCATAAGCCTAACTTTATAGGAGAGGTTTCCTGAATGCTAGAACTATCCAAAGCTCGCTATTACGACCATGTACCACTAGTCTTATCCAATTTCTCTGCCAGCAAGAACAGTTAATGATGTTTTTTTACTTTTAGAGAGTTCTGATGAGGAAGCTGAAGAGAGATAAGGTCCATATATTGGCCACATTTCAATTAGGCAATTAAAATCTTTTGTTTCATCCTTTAGTGTCTCTCTTCCCTCTTTATCGATTAATATATATCACTTATAACTATTCATTTGGGGTCCGAAAAAGGTTTTAGTTGTCTTCGTCAAGATTGGACATATTCCAGATACCAGATGATTCAAGAAATCGAATAAAACCAGTTCTACATGGTACACAATACATGATCATAATAGCGAACTTTGAACAGCTGTAGCACTCAAGGGACTCATTTTACAAAGTTGTGCATATGGAACTTTTTAATCCTTTTTTGATGCTCTACAATCCTAGCTAGGTCTCAATGCTGTTCAGCCAGGACCCAAACTGGGGGGCATAGTCCTTTTTTATTATTTCGATATATAAAAATCTGAAAAAATTCTAATATTATCACTTTGTCAAAATTTCAACGAATTTTGATCAACATAGAAATCGGATTGTATTTTACTTATTGTTTATAAAATATTAGTGCCTTTAAAGATCGCAATTGCCGGAGGGTTAAGATTCATTTTTATAAAAATATAGAGATAAGATAACAAATGCAAGCAAGGGATGAGGCAAAAACCGATGAAATAACGGAGAAGTTAAAACGAAGGAATGAAAATGAAAAGCGAAGGGAGCGTAAAAGGGATCGTGTTTAATGGCGTGTTTCCCCGAGATATCACAGTCTCTCGTTTTCGTGCAACGGTGTCGCCGCGGGGCGATCCCAGCCGTGAAGAATCCGTGCCCGTGCATGACGAGATGTAAGGAGAACAGTGATTTATACCACGACAAAGAAGTACGATAATCGCCGGTGCCAGGGGCGATTCGAACCGATCGGCGATTGCTTATCGATGCTCGTTACTCGGTACAGAACGCAGGTGAAACGGCTTTCATTCACATTACATTATCCGAAGCTCAAGTCGTTATCGATTTTACGAGGATTGTTCTCCGGCTCGGTTTCGTTTAATCACTGTTACCTATATGCACGATCATTTTCTTCATTAATTGCATCGTAATACTAATTAGCGTTACCATTGCCGCAAAAATAAATTATCGCATACTCTTAACATGTTCCTCTATAATATCGTTCATGATTTTGACATTAGAACTGTAATTATATTTTTTAAAATATAATTACAGTTCTTTGTGGTATTCTTGATGTAAATGATATGTTTTAACTAGTTTGCTAGCTATTTTCAGCTGATCGACGCATCTCACCGAGATATAACACTCGAAACAGAATTACTACGATCGCCATAAAAAAAATCTTACCGCAGAAAGAGAGACGTCTCTCCGCACATGTCAAGCATTCTTGTTCGTGTTTAATATCGCGAGCACTTCGGTTCCCACAGGTCCACTCTCATAAGCGTTGGTTCATCAAGCAGTAGCATATTGCTGGTGTTGACAAAAGCCGCAGGGGGTTCGATGGACCCGTATCATCCCTACGAGGGAAGAGAGCGCACCCACCAGCATGTGTATCCCTCCGCGACCACCTTCGCAGGGTGGGAAACCGTGACCACCATCTCATTACTGGTTCCCATGGGTACGCGTGCATTCACGGGGTCGCGTGCGCCGCAGGTTCTCTGGATACGCGAGGGTGCATCGCATTATGTAATTGTGACGGGCGCATGCTGCTGCTGTCCAGTGGAGAACCTCGCGCGTGTGAACGATTTCTACTGCTTGCGCAGCGAACGATTTCTCCATTTGTTCGGGGCTCAGCAGGAGGATCGTTAACTTCGTCGGCAGGTATGGCGTATACAGCTTTATTAAACGCGTGCAACCGTTCATTAATATTTTTTAACTACTTATATTTACGACTTTGGCATTATCGAGATTGCAAGATTTGCGTCATAATGCAAATTTCGAATCTTAGAGTTACGCAAATCTGTACAATTGAACATTTGCATTAAATTAAATCATTTTAAAAGTATTCATATAATATTATAATTCTTTCCTAAATTGATATATTTACTCTCTAAAACTTTTAGAGTGAATTATCACTCTGAAGAATGAAATCTCACTCTTAAAGATTGAACATTGAGCCACTCTTTTTCAAGACTAGCTCAATTTTTTCACTCTTTAAAGTGAGATTTTACTCCAAAGAATTTAGAGAGAATGTTTTTTTTCTCACATAATACAAGACAATGTTAACAAGCTGCTTGATATAAAATTATAACAAGATGAAATTATGTCAACGACTATGTGTACTTTGTTGCCGTGATCATATGGGTCATTGATAGATCGTAAAAAATCGCTTTATAGGTCATAAGACAGCCAATTCAGGAACTAAACGATCAAGTAATTTTCGAAACGACAAGTATTTCGTAACACTTGGAATTATTCGCAGCGATCTGACCTCACAATTTCACTGTATCAATAATCAAACCATCTACGAGATTCGATATAGTCTCTTGTTGATCGTGGGAAGTTGTCCAATTGGAAAAAAAAAGGTTTTAATGCGTGATATCAATCACAAGAATCTCATGCTGAGATCTTTAAAAGGACGGAAATATGCAAGAGTAAATATGAATTTCTTTCTGTATTTCTCAGTTCGAATAATAACAAATGTTGCACAAATAATAGAATTATTGCAATAATTGTACAATAAGTTGAGTGCAATTTGGTACGCAAACTTGATTTCGTTTCGGTACTCTGATTTCGGAGATGATCGCGTTTCGCCTTATCGTCGACCTATTGTTTGCTAGGTCATAGTTTACCGAACCACGTGCGTGTCGGCACGTGACCAGAAGAGTGGCTAGATTTATATAATTCAATCCCGACCGCGCAGATGAAGGGTGGCAGATAGCGAACGAGAGATGCTTTGCCCTTTCGCGAATACTATTTCGATGTTATTGTTTGCTGCTATCTTGGCAGAACCGCAGAAGGGAGACTCACGGAAATGGACTGCGCGTCCGTTGCTCTACGCACGTGTAGGCAAACATCCACCCGGTCATACATTTTACGTTGATAGCCAAACGAATGATTCAATCGTGATTTCACGATTCATGAAAAGTCGTCGCAAGAAATGAAAAGTGAGATACGTGAGAAATTTTAGAGAATATGTGAGATATTATATCGATTTAAAAACAGATATAAGATATACTAAAAAATATATTATCCAATATTAGAACTCGCCAATTATAAAAATACAAAATAAATTGTAAAATTAAAAAAATTGCTGAAAATTGTGGCTCTTTTATAGCAACAGACGAATATTACATATTTTAGATAATTCAATAAACAATTTTTTTAATTATATATCTCGATGGTCCACACCTTTGCTTTGAACTAAAGCCGACTGATTTTCTCATTAAAAATGATCCACATTATTACCACAAAGCGCTTAATTTACTCGCCGTTCAGGCGCATGTCGAGCGGTCTGACCAGGAAATTAGAGATCCAATTAAACTCCCCCGCTCCCCAGAGTAAAGGGTGAAAACAGGTTCTCCCTTGACTCATCATCCGTCCTGCATTTCGTAGTGTGCGCGCGCGCTTCCCTTCCTCAAACCATTCGCTAGCCCTCAGCTATTTGAGAAAGACAAGGAGAGTCCCCTCGTAATCCGAGCTATATCTGCTAACTAATAAAGCTCGACAGTCAAACCGCTTCGACTTCGATCCCATCGGGGACTAGAACGTGTATATCTTTCCCACACGCGGCCGCGGATTCTGCGCTCGTTTGCGTTTATAAGTGCACAATGTACGACAGAGTGCATATGTCCAAGGACGATGTTACCATCTGAAATCGAACGCTAAACCAGACCCTTGGGGACGCTGACGCCACCTTCGTCCGCAGGACTCAATTAATCACAACGGTCTAGAGAGAGAGTCCAACATATGGGGTTAACAGACGTTATTATTGTATCTTATGTAATACGAGATGAAAACGAAATTACGCTAATAAAACATTCAAAAAGTTTTGCTAAAACAATCTTCAAATTTGAATATTTCTTACGTAATATATGGACGATCCCTTATAATAACAGTATATATAAAAGAGTAAAAAAAAATTTTTGTAGTCTTATATATGTATATAATTATTATTATTATGAAAGACTACTCTATTACGCGTTTTAAAATATTAACTTTTATTCAAAATATTTTGAGCAAAGAAAGAATATATAAGACTTAAAATATTATATAAATTCTATTTATCTAGAGAAAGGGAAGAAAGGGACAAGCAATGGGTATACCAATTCTTGGCAGGTCTATTTAGAACTACTGACGGTGATGGCACAGTCGATGCAACGTAACTGCATGTTCGCTGTAGTTAATGGCGCGAGATAAATCCGCCGTGCAGAAGGGCGATCTGCGTCCGACATCGTCGATCGGCACCGTGCACTTAGCTCAATCGTCTAGAAATTCTCCATGACGCATATCCGGCTGTGAATCACATGACGACTTGCCTCTCGTACGAATATCCACGAGATATTCGCCTCGACGGAAAGAGAGGTAAGGGGAGAGAGAAAAAGAGAACGATAGGGAGCGAGATCAGCCACTCGTACCAATCGGAAGCTGGTTGTTCCGCACCAACCCTCGGCACCCCCTTGACCTACGCCCGAACAACGCACACAGGGAGCTAATGCATTAACTGCAATTCACTCGGCGGCTCGTGTATACGACGATCTCACGCCGGAAGTCACCATTGTGCGATCGTTCCGCGCAATTCTTCCGACGCACCGACTAGAATTCTATCAGCGCACCTACTGTATGTATTAATGCGCGGCTCGTTTGATCGGAGACGGCAATGTAAGTGGATCGCGTAATTGGAATTATTGTGGACTCGTACTACTTTATTATGTTCACTTCCTTACGCGTATTTGATTGAGTATTAGTCCTAATTAGTATTCATGGATCCAATAGACCTGAACATTTTTTCAAATATGTTGCAAAAATAAGTGTTTACAACAATTACTTTTCACAATCTTACATAATTTTAAATTACATAAATTTATTCCTCGAATTTTGATCGTCAAAATAAAAAATAATCAACAAAAAAATAAACTTGTAAAATGTTCGTAAAACATTACAAGAAGTGCAACAGAGGAAACACGACATAATGTTAATTGTGATGCGTCCCGCGAGCCAACGCATCCCATCGAATTTACCATCCACACCGATTCAACGATGATCAAAATATACGCGAAACAAACGTCACATCGGCAGTCCTATTATGTAATCGATATCATCCGCTATAGCAAAAACAACGAACGGCAACAAAGAAGCGCATCTGTGCACACATTATGAATTGTAAATATATCTACAACCAAATATTAATCATATTATTATTTACACACAATTATAATTCATCTATATTTCGCCTTTCTGATTAATTAAAGTTAATTAAGTAATCAGCACCATTCGTCTTTTGTAGGATGGATACAGTAACGATACGCACAAATTACAAATGGAGGGTGAAATAAATCCTTTAAAGTACAGGAAGGGGAATGACATTCGCGATGGAAAGTACTTTTCGTAGAATCACACGGACCGGTGCACTATGCAGGTCCTGAAAATGGCACGTGACCTTACGAGCGTGGGACTGGTGCATCGTTTCGTTCAGTCGTTACGGTTCCCTACGAAGCAAAGGGAGCTGATAATATTGGCACGAGGCATATTGAGCGCGTCCCTTTTACTCCTCCTTTCTCTCCATCACTTAACAATGTTTCCACCCCGATGACGATTAGAAGGGTGGCAAGTTTGGACCAAACCGATCCACAAGCATTATCATCATGGGAAAGATCGTAAGTCATGTGACAATGAATAATTTTTGAATCCCAGTACCATCACAAAAAATTTAATGCGCTTTATTTTTATATAATTAAATATATAATACATGTATTATCATTATTATTAATTAACATTATTAGTAGTAATTTTAAAAGAAATTTGAAGCCATAATTTTTATTCGACTCTAATAATCGTCGAATTGCATTAATATAAGTTCAATTAAACGATTAAAAAAATTTAAAAACTAATCTAAGAATTAATATAAATTCAGAAAACCGAGTGAATCATTCGCAGAAGAAGATCCCATGAGAATAAGATCAGAAATTCTAATATGATGTTGCCGGCATACCTGCGGGCTGATATCGATATACGAATTAATCTGACTTCGGATGGAACCCGCATGAGCCCAGGTGTAGTCATAATATACTGGACTTTAGAGACAGCTAAATTCGGCGGCGAGCCGAACAGATAATCATCTAGGTGGACCCGTATCATTTGATTGAACGAAATTAAGCGAGACGGTTCTCTAATAAAGGTGACTAGTGCGAGAACGCAATTATGTGGGAGATAAGGTGGTTTCCACGAATTACGTCAAATGTAATTGATATTAATGGCTAATTTAACTTGTTGCTGCCGGATGTCGAGGCTCTACTTTAATACGGTAATGCAGACACATGGAATCCATCGTACTGTCGTAGTTAACAATTCCACAGCCGTGGAATTTTATGCCACTTAATTACAATGAGCCTTCTAGTTGCAACTTAAATTCCCTCAAAGATGTATACAATTAATTTTTATATATTATTTTTAAATAAAACGCCGACAAATGGTGGAAACATCATGTCGCGAATGTTGGCTATTGACTTCATCTTCCGCGCATGAAACGCGTAATACTTTCGCGCGAATGATCGTAGGAAGTCCAGAGCGAAAATGTCAGAAAGTTCCACCTACGGATACTTCACGGCGCGCCGCGGCGAATAGAAATCTGCGCGATGGGATCTTGACGTAGGACAATTAATTAGAGCGGACAGCCGCGATGCGCTAATGACGCGTGAACGATTCCGGGGCCAATCAGTAGTTGAGAATCGTGCGTCGGGGCCTTTTCCGCGATGGGCGATGATTGATAGCCCCGCGATGCGGAAATCGCAATTCGCGCGCGGGCTACGCGAAAGGATCCCATCTGCGAAACAGTGCCTCTCACATCCTCGCTTTCCATTACTTCCTTCATCGTCGGAGAAGCGATAAGTAACGAGGTGATTGAATGAGATATTTAACGAGAAGATTCTGCGATTATACCCGCGCAACGTGTTAAATAACACGTGTAAGGCGATACACGCGAGTTATTGCAGCGTTCAAGTATGTGGATACAATTTAGAGTAAATTATCGTGTATGTGTGCGTTAACAGGTGATATTGCCAACGGTATGGCTATTAAAGCTACGAGATATCAACACGAACATGTGAAATGTGCATTTTCGTAATACTGCAACTGTTAATATGAGATAATTCGATAATTTTTATATGCTGTGAATAATGTGCAATGTAAGTAAAATTGTTTTCAAATCATTTTGGGTACTTATGCATAAAATTAGAAATGTACATCATACTTATATAATATCGCTCAATAGAAAGCGCAATATTCTACGTTCCTATAACTACGGACTCATAGCGAGTGCAATGAATTTTACTCGCTTTGAAGCTCCATGCACAAGATCGGGTACAATGGATCTTATTTGAAAAAGTTAATCAATTACCCTCGACGAGCACGGCATCTTTATAATATAAATGAACATTCCTCTCACGTGAAAATTTCCACCTGACGTGGAGCCAACAATGAGCTTCGAGTTTCGCCCACGAATAAGGGGCGCGTAATATCTAGGCACTTAACACGCATCTAATATTTTTGATATAATACTCCCACACGGTGAAAAGCATGTGCATGTCCCTTAGGGTGAATTTAATTCATCAGTGTCGATGGCAGACGAGCGTTTCACATTGCTTCGTCATGTTTCCATGCTGCGCTATATCAAAGGTTACCGTGACGAATTATAAAATTACAGATTACGTACATATTTTTTAATATTTATTCAAAATCTAAATATGTATAATAGTCTATATGATAAAATGTTTGTCATGAAAATGAGACATCTTGGACAATTTGTGGATAATGTTCCGTTAAATTAGCAATACTTGAATTCTTTTTAAATATGTGAAAAGCGAGATGAGTCTCTTCAGTTCATCTCTACATTCGTAAACCACCGAATATCACCACGATCTTTACAAGCATCAGTCATGATGCTGTCTGGCCTGAAGCGATCGGTCGTGCAATGAAGCGATTCTGCAGATAAAGCGCAAAAATAGGGGGGAAACAATGTGTTTTATCTTTTCATCATGATTACTATTAGTAATTTTTATTCTGTCAATAAAGCTTCAACCTTCTTTATTCAATTTAATAACATTTTTTAAATATTAATATTTATAACAAAGCATATTATAACTAATAATTGACCGAATTAAAAAGAGACGCTGGTCATGTATTAATAAATAATTCGATTATATTGTTAGAAAAGATTAAGATCGAACGAAATATAATTGCGCGTAAGATGCATATTCTGATTTCTCATTTAATTTTTGTACACACACACACAGTAATATTAACGTTATTAGCGTAACAGGCCGCAATATGTATAGGTAATGAAACAGCATACGTGAAGGGTACCCATTGTATCGCGCTGCTTACAATGACGCACAATGGTGTGGAATACCGTCTAACAAGTTTCAAGGCACTACGACTGGCAGGCCACCATATTCGCGCGAGTTCTTAATTACATGTTTCAACACCGGCCAATGGCGGTGATATACGGCGGCCGGTGCCCCGAGAATATCGATGAAAAATACCGATCGAAGCGGCAGTAAAACACGTCGCTCGGGTTCACCTGAAACACTTAATTGCAGCGATAATTACTACTTAAAGGCGGTATGACCGCGTTCGCCGGTCAACATCGTGCAACTGTCACGAGAAATTTCGATCGACAAGAGACACGGAAAAACGCATTACTAACGCGTGGCGCTAATTGATTGTTCAACGCAAGTGGAACTTACGGATAATTGAATCTGTCAGTCTAAAAGCAATTTAGCTTCATAATTTTCGAAAGTCGCAATATCTAATGCAATGTATCCTAAACATTTTACTATTAGTTATATATAGCAATATAATATACCCTATTATAGTTATATATTGATTACATAATATTGTATTAATTGTGTACGTTACGCATCTCAACGTATTAACAATAAAATGCTTGTCATTTCATTAACTTCGTTGTGTATAATTATCCCATTGCGAATCACATGGCGTAACGCATAATCGTCATTACGCTGTATTATTACATTAGATCGTTTAAATGTGCCATTATATTGTTGTACGTCAAACGCTGCTTTAGGGTGATTGTGTGCCAATCGCAATGGCGCATAGCATTACGATGCTTTTACGATCCCGAACCGCTCGGCCGCGTGCATAATTCGCGCCGATAGAAAGCACAAGGATTTTTCCTGGTTAGCCAACGGCGATCTCGTCTTGAAAAACGATCGCTCGTTTGTTTCTCCTCGTTCCGCTAATTCGGTCTACGAAAGTTGACTATGTCGGGCGTAATAGTGCGCGCGAGAGATAATACGACCGATTGTTCGAATTTTACGAGGGTCACGTACGCGCTCGCCTCGCCTGGCGCATGTTCCGAGCGTTTAATTTCGCAACCGAGTGCTGCCCCATGATTGATCGACATGTAACTAGGCTCGTGCCATTTTTCGCGGTTCAATCCGACGTGTATACATGTGTGCAAGTCTGCCAGTTCGGTCTTACATGTCCATTACCGAGCGTCTCAAGAGAGCAACCCGTAAAGTGCTTCAATCGCGTTTAGCGATCAAAGTCATGGCAACTGGTTAAAGAAAGATCGATTTTTCCGGTAATTTATCGGATATATATATATTTAGATCTACTTCACTTATGTTTTATTAAATGTATATGTATAATATACTCATATATATATATATTTTTTTTAATTAAAAATTTTCTTTACAGATATAAACAATTAATGTTTTATACATTTTTGTTTATATATATGTATATACAGATTGTTTAAAATACCAATGTTATCTCACGATATCTCGTTAAAACATTAATCTCGCGAGCGTATCTGCACGAAATTAACTTGCTCGTGATTGATTTCGAACACAGATTTCCTTTCCACGGATACATTTTGCGGTGCATTCTAGAGTCAAATCTCAATCGATGGTAAGTCGACATTATCGTGTCGAAATCACAGGTGGTGCGCGGGTTATCGTACAAAGATCAAACGCGTGTTTCTCTAAATTCTTCGGATCCCGCGGACTGCCTTCTCTCCGCCTCTCGATTTGAAACGCGAAATGAAATATATATAATACAAGACGGCGACGCGGTTTGGCTTTAGGTTCCGTCTAGAAATATCTTGGAATTCCAATCTAATCGAGGTTACGATTTTCCTCTTAATTATACAGGGTGAGTCGCGGATGACCCAATCGATTCGATCGATCGTGATCTCTTGCCGCGCGCGAAGGAGGTCGTATAGGTGAGCGTTCAGAGTGCCGAGAACATGCAGGACTCCGAGCTCTCATATCGGAGATTCCGAAACTGTGCAGGTGGATTAGAGAAATAACAGGCTCTTTCTCAGGACCCGAACACGATTACCTCCGCTATAAGGAGTATCGGTTTCCGACGGCTACCGGAGCTGCGCCCGCGAGAAGCTAGTAGTCTTGCTTTAATAGGATTAACGGTACTTACGATGTCACTCGTCGGCTTCACTCGTGTACGATCCCGACTCTCTTACTCTCTCTCTTTCTTTTTCTCTCTCTGTTTTTTTTAGCCACCGAGATATACGACGCTTTGATCATTACGCGGTATCCATCGCCTCTCAAAATTAACGATCCAAAAAGTCGAGCTTAACTGCCGATTCGATAATTCATGGCATGCGGGCCCAACTGTACGTGTATTACAACCGCTAGATTTATCATATCACGAGATGTATCCTTATACACTGCTACCATGATCGTAGATCGCAACAACTGTAAGTTGCAATTACGGAATCCATGATGAACGCAACTGTGAATTCACCATCGATAATTCAGATTTATAAACTTCACTGATCACGGAATGAATATAAACATAATCACGAGCATTAAATACTTAGAAAATGCAAACGTATGCGTGAATATGCTTTATAAATAGCTTTTATAGCACAAATAATTTTGATACATGTATACCTACCGCTTCTTTCAATGAAATATTATTTTCTATAAAAATGTAATGTCTCTACTCTAGTTTTTTATTTATACATACAATTTTTTAAGGCAAAAATAAAAACTTTTCAGAAGAAGTTTTAAAAGTTTATTTTCTTTCTCTCTTTTCGATCACGATAGCCTTAGTGAACGTCTTGAGCGCGAAAGGAACAAGACAAATTGTCGGTGCGCGATCCCATCGGCCGGTAGATCGAGATCACGATCGTGACCGCGGACTCGAGACGACGACGTTTGCAAATCAATTAAGCGGCGCAGGACAGAGGCGACTGGCTCGGCGTTAATTAAGCCAGCCACCGGCAACCAGCCTGTCGAACTGTCCTCTAATTTCGTGCCTGCCTCTCCCGTAGGCGATAATGAACGTGGTTAAAGCGCCGCTGTTATACGATAGTTACCAGTCGCCGTACAATTGATCGCGTAGATCGTAACGCGACAAAACCGATCGGCAATCGCCAATTATTGAAACTTAATAGTCCCAACGAGATAATATGACAAGCCAATTAGCCTAAGCGGCAGACGTTTGAGATGAGAATTATTAGTAACGCTAATCTCAATTCCATTGATATATGTGTAAGATTAAATAAAGATAATTAAAACCTGTTAGTTTAAATAAAATAAGACGGTCATTTACAAATTATGATATTATTAATAATGACATAAATAAATAAGAAATTATTCAGAAGAATAACATATTCCTCATCAAAATTAATTCTTTAATAACAAAATTAGGGTCGGATGTAATTCATGACTTCGTCAGTCAAAAAGTTCGTTGTTTTATTGCAATTATTTAAAGTCAGTTAGTAGTTTATTGTATTATTTCATATATAGATAAAGAGGAAAAAGTTTCATGTGTTATTATTTACTTACTTTTTTTTTACTCATTTTGTAATTATTGACCCATTTTCAAATCATTGTCAAAACTGAAATATAAAATATACCTAATGCTACTTTCGCTACATATACGACATACATTTGAAGATCTACAAGCACGCGAAGAACGATGACCCGATTTATCGGCGCATTTCATCTTCCCGGAAACGTATCGAATAGCAATGAGATTATAGCACTCGATAAACAACTGATATCCGCTTTTATTATACCCTCATAAAATTATAAAACTTCTATAGCCTATTTTCCGCCTAAATGAGCAATTCTATCAGTAATAATAGTTATTCAGCGCAAATATCTCAAAGTAAATCCTTTATTAATAGGATGATCATCGTGAGGATTCGCCTCAGGAGTCGTAGTGACTTATAAGTGAAGTGCGGCACGCCAATAGTGCACGCCGAAGAGAGACACGGAAAGAGAACGAGGGTAGTTGAGAAGGGAAGAGGAGAACATCGACGACACATTGTGGGCGTCGAGAAGATTCAGTACCCGACGAATGCCAAGCCCAAACGGCATTACATTCGATTCCAGCCGCCAGCGGCAGGCATTAAACTCAACCTGTTCCAGTTCGCGCTTAAGCACGTTATAAAACGAGACACTTCTTCCCCTCTATAAAGAGGATTTTGCCAAGCGAAAGGGGACAATAAACGATGAGATGCTCTATTAACTTTCCTCTCTGAGTATTAAGTCTTTCTCTATTAAAAGAATTCAAGAGATCAGTATAAATTTTCTAATCTTATCTTGATGAAATTAATATAAATTTCATTCGTTTAATTTTAACCACATTCATCTATTATATTGTATTCATCATTATATTGTATTAAGGTGCGTTTTAATAAAGTATTTATCGTATAAATATAGTCTATATAAAATCAAAAAAATTCTTTTCACGCGATAATGAATGAATATAGAAATTATACAGAATTATAACTTTCCGTTACAATAATGAGCTATGTCTATTTGTGAAATTAATATAATTTCCACTGGAATGAAAACAAGTTGATTAGCATGAGTCCAAATTTTTCCGCCGTGAATATCATATGCGACCGCCCACGACTTTGATCGCGGAATGCAGATTCCGATCTCTAACCGATCGGTAGTCGCGGGTGTATTGATCTTGGGCGGTATATCGATCTCGAATTTCAGAAGGCCGTATAACTACCGTCAGAAACGAGCGCATATCTCGTAGAGTAACAATAGGGGAAAGGATTTCTTCATAATGTTGGATATTATTACGCGGTATCCGCGAGCGCGGCAATTTATTCAATAGTTGATCGATTTTTCAGATAACCGATATACTGCCACGTGGTACATAGTTTATACGCGATATCAAGCAAGAATAGTATACGCATGGGTTCAATTTGACACAATCTGTTAAGCGGTGCATTAAACCATTGTGATTTGCTGTTCGCTGGTTAGTTATCGAGTTTAGTATGCAAACGGAAAGGAAAAAAAAATTCTGATTAATGCGAAATAGTAATATAAAAAGGAAATAATAATATAAATTATTTTGAAATATGCAGTTACCACTTGATTAATTTAACTAAATAAAAATTTTTTTCTTCTCAGTATATATATATATATATATATATACTTAATTTAATTCATTTTTATTCCTTTCGATAAAGAAAAACATGTATGTATTTAAGTCAAACATATTATTTGATATTTAATTTAAATACATATATATATTCTCCAACGAAAGAAATAAAGATGAATTAATTTAATTAAAAGAACAATTTCTTTCTCAGTGTATAATAGGAAAAATCTTTTTTTTTTTTTGAAATGTTAAACTAGCACCTAAAAACTGCAAAACGATAAGAATCTGGGTATCGATCATTCGTCGACGAGCTGCCTATGTTTATCGCTCTAGCAAATTCGCTCTTCTCCAGAACCTACATCAATTCGCGCTTAAGAAACGATCCAGGATGCAATGCACTGGACAGAGTAGATGAGAAATCGATCGATTGATCGATCGAACTCGTTCTAGAAGGCGAGTTTGTATCCATCGAGGTATCCACTGAGGCACGATAAGCCGCGAATAAATCGCGTAAAAGTGTGACGATGAGACGTGCATGAAAGAAAGTCTCGCCTACGAGACGGTTAACATATTCGCGACGGCTATACGCCGAACGGTTTTACGAGATCACATCGCGAGCTCGTCGATTTTTAAGAAGCATCAGTCCAGTCGGTCGATGATCCGAAAGTGTCGCAAGTCGCGCCTCCCTCGAGAATGTCAGTCACCCATCATGCCATACGTGTTTCTTTCTCACGTGCTGAATCACACACAAGCCCAGCCTCGTGTGACGATCGTGACTCGTCGCGAGGATTATTTACAATCATCGATAAGCCACGGAATAAGATCAACGGACTTTCCAAGCGCTCCGTGATTCGATTTCTAGATATTGCGACTTTCTCATTAATTACTCTAATCGACTTACATTTATCTATATATTTCCTATAAATGATCAATCCTACAAATCTTATGTGGAAAAAACGGTTTTACTGAAGTATATAAAAATTTAGCTAGATACACTCTTGGGAAAATTTACTTTTAACGAAGTTAAAGTTTTTAAAAGTAATTAAGAGTTTAAAAATTTTGAGGTAATTTAAAGTGTTCAAATTTACTTTTATTTCTTAGATTTTCTCTACAGTAAATTTTAACTATTCTAAAGTAAATTTTTTAAGTTTTCTAAAGTAAACTGCCCTTGTCCCAAGAGATTAATGAGACTAAAAATTATACTTAGATTGTATAAACTAAAAATTGTATAATTAAGAATAAAAATTGAAAATTTTTTTAATTTATACTAACTAATTAGATAATCTCAAAATAATTAAGCATATATAAATATTGTTTTAAGCATAAATAAATATTGCTTATACTGTCAAGAAACAAGGTTGAATTTAGATGAGTTGCGTATGAGTAAATCAGATTTAGATTAAACATGACAAGTCGATTGTGCGTTGGTCGATCGGCGATCTCGCTCCAAAGAATATCAGATGTATGTACGACGTCATGTCACTCACGTGTCTCCTCCGAGCATCTCTAACATATGCCGAGTCACATACGCCCAACTTCACGCGAGCAATACGCTGCGATATGAAAATTATAAGAAGCATCATGAGATAACGCAAGGATCTCATATATCCACGATGTGTTGCTAGTGACGCTAATTTAAATAGAATCGCAAGTAGGTAGTAGCCTTCATAGTAGGGCTCTAATTTTATTCCGTTTTTCGAAAATACGTAAAACGTTTATCCGTTTATATTCGTTTTAAAAAAAAAAGTTTACTTGAAGATAAACGTTTATACATTTAATTAGCATATCCGTTTATAAAAGAAACATTTTTCCGAATATACGTGTTTTATTATACATTTAAACGAAAATACATTTACATGTATATTTAACATATCCATTTATGAAAAACATCTTTTCGAATATTTTAACGTTTTTTAATAAAATTAAAAATCGAATTTTTTTGCATTTTATCAATTCGTCACACTCCTTAATAAAGGGATAAACGTTTATATAAAAAAAGTGAAAATATTCGGAAAAACGATTCTAATAAACGGACATGCTAATTATACGTGTAAACGTATTTTCGTTTAAACCTATAATAGCGAGCCCTACTTCATAGATGATTTTTCATTATTACTAATTTTGCCATGAAAAAAAATTATTCGTCATAACTTTAGAAACAAATGATTTCTATTAACAACGTTTTGCTTTCTTGCGTTCTTAGAACATACATACTGGAAGGGTCATATTGCGGATCCGGGTTCGATCCCACCTGCGCCTCATATACGCGATTTTTCGCGTTCGCCGTTCGGAGATTCGGCGTTAAACTGTAGGTCCCCTCGAGTGTTGACAAACTCTATAGAGTGAAATTCCACTACTACCAGATTAAAAATGAAGCAAGCTCCTGCCCCCGAAGAGGTTACAAAGGTAGAATTGATACGCATGGTACTGTGATCCACGAATAGGGTCGGAAAACCATACAGGGGATTTTGAAGAAGAACAAGAAGAACATACACACGTTCAGAGCTCACATATAAATCACGCGCAAGCACACAGCATTCAAACAAGGACATAGGGTTACCAACTCTTGGTCGCACGAAAAGAGTACATTTGATATGCAAAAAGAGTATACTTTCTAAAAAAAAAGGAAAAAAGATGATGAACTTTTTTATTTTAAATGCTAGTATTCAATAAAATGACATTTTTAGAATGTAATTTTTATTGACAACGTCTATTCAGTCTTCATAAAGTTACAAATAAATATGTTTCTTTACATTTTACTTCCAGATTTTTTAATGTTAACGTTAATAGAATTGAGAAAATAAAATTGATTCATGTATTCAACGTATTTTGCTATTTATAAGTTTCATCAACAAATATATATAACTAAATCTCTATCAAAACCTTTATATAATATGTAAATAAATAGTTATATTTTATAATACATAATGTTCAAAGCCTTAGTACAAGCCAAGCAAAACTTTTTTGTAAAATAATAAATGTAAATATTAAATAATAATTTTTTAAATTTCGTCTCATTTCTCAAAATAGAGTACAATAAGTAAAAAATAAGAGTACGCTGTTTTCCGATCTCGAAAAGAGTATATGTACTCTTAAAAGAGCACGGTTGGTAACCCTAAGGACAGACAGATGTTGCAGACACTTTTGGTCACCTAAGACCCTTTGCGGCCTAAATACACGGTGTAAACGTAGCTAGTATGTATGTTCTAAGTTTGCGTTACTACCAATCAACTTATATCTACAATAAAATTAAAAAAACTTATTTATTCGCAAATTTGTGTAAAAATTATCATGCTAAACAGCCAAAGGGCAAACGTAACATTATACACATATAATGAGCACACATCGATGTAAATAGTATAAACTCGGATATAAATTTAATTATCGTTCATGCTCGAGGAAACAGACCCCGACGGCTTTAGCTAAACAATCACTTTGCGTGAAAGTATGAAAATAATTCCGCGGCGGACAGTGTGCTCAAGCATGTCTGTGTTATGCGCGTACACAATATTCGATCGTAGGTGCACACAGGAATACCGATGCATTCGCGAGGACTCACGTGCTTCGGCTCACCTGCTCCGAATTCCAGCACGACGGTTTCTCGCCGGCACGTACAGTTACTTTATATTGTTTTATTAGACTTTGCAGGTTCGCTCGGTGCGCCGCGGAAACAAAAGTAATAATGTTAATGACAACTAGCAAAAATTCTACGCAAAATAATTGCCTTCTTCTGGCTAATCCGCCTCATTTCGACCTATGTTTCTCAATTTAATATACATACGTTCTAATTCTAGCTTAAAATTGACATAGATATAGCTGGGCATCAAATTTTTTTATTCGTAATGTTACACGATGATTAAATTGATAGCAAAATTTAAACAGTCACTCATTAATTGGAGAAACATCGTAAATCAGTCTTTTATAAAAAAATTATTTTTTATTAAAATTATTTTTCATTAACTAATTTTTTATGTTTTCTTAGATAGAAAATTACTTTCTTAGATAAAAAGTTTTCAAAAAAATTTCTTAGATAAAAAGTTAACAATACAGAATCGTAAATTGAACTTTGATTTAAGATAAACTGCAAGTTTTCTCGCATTAAATAAATTTTCAAGTGGACACACGATTGTGTTCACAGAATAACTTAGCGTCTAAAGTCTAAGTGTCGCTTACCGGTAAACCACCGTTAGCTAAGTCTCGTTTAAATTGCAACCACATGCTACGCGGAATTATTAATTAACGGAGAGTCGCGACCGTGCATTCTTCCATCGATAATAATTTCTCGATCGCATCTCAGGTCGCGACTTGCTAACGGACGCAGTGTCTCGTCACGATTATATGCTCGCATACATTCTCGTACGTCCGTTGAGATGATAGCGCATTAATGTTGGCACCCCGTGGAGCGAAATGGGTCCATTCAGGTGCCTTTCGGGCCTACCAAGAACAGCGAGGGCCTTTCGAGAATCAAAGGCCACTGTGTTCTCGCATGCTATTTGCATCGGGATGCATAAGCAGTGCATAATCAGATCACTCCGTGAAATAAATACGATCGCGGTCTCTGCGCGGCTCCCGATCAGCGAACGACGATGTCACGATCGATAATCTTGAATTCTACCAAACACATTTGAACAAAGAGATATGCTTGCTGATTTCGTCAGCGAATAAATGTATTACTTTACATTTCATAAACATTGGTTAGTGTACGAAAATTAATTCTATGAATTAAAATTTGTAATCAGAGAACGGGCGAATTTTTCACTATATTAAACATCACTACATATCAAATAGAATGTATTCATATATTGATTAATGCATCGTTAAAAAGATGGAATGATACAATAATTAATACTATTAAATAGTATTAAAATTGTTGGCATTGGTGTGAGTTTGCTCACCTAAATACACGATGCGCGACGCGACTAACTGGTTTTACGGAAAGAATCGATAATCTAGGATGAGGCTTAGCTGGAGAAACGATATCGTCGTTCTTGGTCTCGTAAATCACGGAGTACGGGCGACGGTCGCAATTAACCAGTAAGATACCACGATGTTCGTTTTGTCTTGATGCTCTTACTAAGGTTCTTCATACAATTTGAAAATGTAGAAAGGAGTATATGCTCATTCAGAAATTTATAAATCGCGCAATATACTTTTATCGAAATCGATTAACGATGTAAGGTAAAAGTGGCACAAAGTTATTGAATTTAAAAATATTCAAAGATTACAGTAAATGAGCGTATGAGAAAGAAAGAGAAAGAGAACATAATGCATACAGACGATGCTAAATATTTCTATCGATATTGTCACGATAAATAAAATATTGCTTGTGTTTCTGCACATGTGCATAATTATCTGTAAACGCGCTTAGAGAGAAATAGCAGATAATATTAAACGCGTGGTATAATGATCGAATCGCAATTAATTGGTACGCTGGCAGATACCGGTAATCTGCAGCCCGTGCGAGGATTATCAATTACGCGCGTGAAATACTAGTATATTCACAGCTGTAAATCACTGGCCGGTATCGAGCGGACGATCCCTAATGAGCAAAAGATATTTGGCTATCACAGCAATATTATACGAGCAGGCGCTGTGAAACCTTTTAACTCCCGCCGATCGAGCAGCTCCATTTTGCCGATTAATTAGCGCTAATTATAATAATGAATTAATTTAAAATCAAATGGTGATATATTGCATTATGTGCTATTTTATCAATTTGAAAAAAATGAATAAAAGATGTAATTCTCTCTAATAATATATGGTACATACATGTACCATATTTCTAACTATACAAGTATAATTTATTGGCTCATTTGAGAATACGTAGATTTGTGTGTACATTTATCTAAAGATAAATACGATAGATGTGGAAAATATCGTGGCAGCCGTCAGCACGTGACATAATTGTTACGTCTATGAGCTCTATGTTAGCCCGGGCATGAAGCACTGTAGCAGAATTCGCACTTTCAATGGGGAACACTTAAGCCGCGGGTGGCCTGTGTTCCTCATTGTCCGCATGTCGCTCAAATGGGTTGGAATAATGGGCCGCTATATGCGACGGCGTTGTATACACCGAGCTACGGTACGTATATGAAAAAAAAGAAAAAGGAGCATAAAATCGCGGGCCAGATACCACACACTGAGCGCGCGGTTTTTGCGGACCAGGCTGCAACAAAAGATTGTATTACCGGATGCTGATCGCGCCGCTGATAGTTATTACGCAAATCGCGAGGTTATCGTCGTATCGTATACGCGTCTCGAATCGCCAGGCCGGTCGACGTGCGATATCTCTACCCGATTCGCCGGGTATATAAATATGACCGCTCCTGGAGTACAACGTGCCGAGCGTGTATCGTAAATTAGTGGATTAATTACGACGAATGCGGGTACCGTTGTTCTCCTTACATACCTCTCGCGAATGTCAGATGGAAGCGTACGGGAGGTGAGTCACGGAAATTGTTCAGAATAGACGGACGATGCCACTTACCGATAGCTTCAATTATTTTCTCGGTAAGGATCTCTCGTGAGTGAGGTCGTAGTCTCACAATATGTTTCGAGATTTAAGATATTTATATGCAAAAAATTTGTGAGACTTAAAGTTTTAATGTAGCAATACATTACAAAATCTTAGAAACTTTAGCTAGTAATAACAATAATATTCATCTAGGCTTAAAAGGGAAACATGTTAATATTTATAATCTAAAATCAAAATATATTTATTATTATTAAACTAAACAATACATGTACCACATATGTGTGTTTTTTACACTGAAAAATATACTAAATTTTAATAATTATTTGTATGAACGGTACTAGCTGGATATTTACTAAATGTAAACATAAATTTGTTTAGTATAAATCATTAATTTAACTATCATTTCTTTTATTTATTTATTTTAGGTAAACGTTAAATTAATATTATTGAAAAAATATGTATTAAGATTGAATAAATTTTTTTCTCAGTAGTTTAATAATAATAAATATTTTTTGTTCTAGATTTTATTTATACATATACTGGGGTTAAATATAACGTTATTGACCTAAGATAAAAAATTCGGTCATTTTAAAATTTCTATGATAGATCTTTAAAACTTCTATGATAATAAATAATAAATGACATCGCGATACAGATATTGAACAGGTGCTCGTAAAAAGAGAGCCGTATAAAATAATCGAGTTAATCTCCGAAGTTATTGAAGGTAAACCAAGAGAAGGTAAACTAAGAGAAGCTTGCAGAGGGAGATAAACGCGGCAGGTTAACGGTAAAAGCAGAAAAGTCGTCCGCGTGTTTAACTTGATATCCTTGCGACGGTTATAGCCATACATTTAAACGTCAAAGGCAAAGGCACCTGTTCTCTGGCGTCCATTATTCTTTGCTTCTTACAACCAAGTACCGCCGTTTTGACATCGCGCGTATGCGGAAATCGATTAACACCACGTAGCGTGCGATGGTTTATTTCCTCGTAAATATCGCCTTAATTATAATGTTCGGTATAAAGTTAAATTGTTTTTCTTTTCTTTTTTCCGCATTGAAATTTTATTTGCCGTACAAGCCAATCGAGGTTATATGCCGACGACATTTGATCTGATAAAACGAAACTGTGGCAATAATAAAAATGTGACCTAATTTTGCAAGCGATTTTAGCTTTATATGTATAATTATAGATAATTATGTAAATGATATTCTTCAGAAAATCGGAACGCGCTACGAAGGCATCTGGACTAAGTTTTCACATTTAAGAATACGTCGAGTAGAACATAAAAATGTCATAAAAATTCACTATCTCGAACGAGTTTTTATTTCAAATATGTCTTTCATACGTGTAAGTTTAGGTTACAAAAATAACAGCCTGCACTCACACGTCATTAGCTCCATACCTTTCTACACGGAGGAAACGTCGTTAATCAATTAGCATTACACGGCATGTGAGAAACGCGAGCATTTTTCAGATGAACGATACACGTAGATAATGCGCTCGATTATACATTCAATCATGTGAGTCAACGGCGGCGCTTTGGCGCGCCGCCACCCGCGAATACGTGTGAAAGTAAAATAGCGATAATAACGATAAATAAATTTGTAGCTTATCTCCGTTAATTTACAACAGGTCTCACGCGCGTGGAAATCGCGAATTTTTGTCAGAAAACCATGTGGCGAAACGCGTTCGGGAAAAATGTGCGCTAGCGTTACTCCGAGCGAACAACACCGCTCGGCTTTCGAGCTGTGCCGACAAGCTTATATTTTCCTCGTCATATTAAAGCACGAACGCCGACGCCGACGAGATAGCGACCATTATTTCCTATCTCTTGCGACACAAGAAACTGTGGATTACGTATATACGAGTTGAAACGCCATTACCAGCACACAATGCCAACGCGTCGGCAGAGAGACGCCGCCGTCGGCTCAGAAATTTAGTAACACCGTTAACGTCGTGGAATGTCACTTTTTAGAGCCCATTTTGCACCTGTCTGCCCGCGGCTGCAGTCGTGGCTGACTGCGGGGTCATATCAGGTGAGTCACGTGAGCTCGCGGTTTATCCGCGATTTTCTCACGAGATTGCCTACGCTCGCGTTCTCCCTCGAACGAGTATCGATGAGTCGTTCCCGCGTACAGGTACCGTACATTTACATTACGCCCGTATTTATGGATCCACGTACACGCTCGATGCACACACCCCTTGTGTGTTAACATAATTCGCGACATCCAGATTCCGAGAGGCAAATGGGAAAATCAGTTAGTGAATTTAATTATATTGTGTATCGCGAGATGTATCTCTAGAACGTTAGAATACGTTAGTTAACGCTTCTACTAATATTTTAAGGCGAATGGCTTATAATTTATTGACTTGCTGAATCGTTTATAAATCCTTTTATACTCAATAGTTAAGATACAATTAACCGAGATATTTTATAGCATATTTATATGTTTTTATGTCCATTCTAAAAAAAATCTATATTTTAATCTAAGATTTAATCTACACTCATAAAAAAAGTGTTTCATTTTAAGATATAAAAATCTTTTATTCTTGTCTCCGTTTTTTAAACGCTTAAAGATGTTTTAGTTTTAAACTTTTCACAATAAACAAAACACTATGTATTTGGATTTAAAACACTAAAACATTTAAAATTGAAATATCTTTTATTATTAAACTTTTGTTTTACAAAGATGTTTTAAACGAAAACATTTTAAACACTGCACTTTTTACAGCGTAAGATTCTTTTATCATTAAATTTTATCTCTAACGTGTACTTGTTAGCCAATTTATTATGAACTACGTACACAAAGTTACAATATATTTGTATTATTAATCTAATTATCATTAGACAATGTTTGATGTTAAATAAACTCTCGGCTTCGAACTTCACGAAATTATTTGTAATTTCAGAATATCGAGGCGCGTCGATGATAACAGATAATAAATCTTAGGTACACGACACAATGTGTTTACGCAATGTAACGCACTAGAGCATACGCAATGCACAAACACGCGTGCGTGCGCGTGTCAACGTACGCACAGCATGGTGTGGCGAGCATTGAAACGCTTCGCTCGACAAATCGGCCGATAATGGGATTAAGGCGATAATTAATCCTGGTAGGATTTCGTGTCAGGTCAATCGCGGTTTATTAGACGTGATTGTGAAATTGCGACGATTCAATTTTCCAAGCAATTCTGTTTCTCTAATTCTTAAAACTTGACATACGATTCTCACAAATTGTGTCAACTAAATCTTTCTTCTTAGTATAACGACAAAAATTAAAATTATTATATATTATATTAAATATTACTAATAGATCAAATTAAAGTTAAATGAATAAATAAATAACTCACTAAATATTATTAATATGATACATTCATTGTGAATATTAGTAATATGATTCGAAATAAAAAAGTGTGAAAGACATGTATTATAAGTAAATATAAATTTAACTGTGGCTATATTTAGATTTGTATGATTAATTAGAAATTTCGTGTTCAACAAATACATTTCCGGATTTATACTTGCTATTTCATTATTCGATTTATTTCTTTATACACAAATTTTTGTCACGAAAAAAATTTCCATTTTCAAATTTTATTTTCCTCCATTTACCGCAATTACCAAAGAAAATTCGTAAAATTATATGCAAGAAGATAGTGGCGTAACTGACGACAAATACAATATAACATAAAATACGCGACTTCCCGATCGTACCGTATCTAAATAGACTTCCACATTGCGCAAACGCGATAAACTGAACAGACAGTGAATTCTATTTTAAAGCAGCTATCGCCGTATCGATTGAAATATCACGGCGGAAAACGCTCATAAAGGCGGATCATTATAATTTTTTCGAACGCGAGCCAGCAACAACGAGCGTCGCGCAATTCCGCAAAATGACTTTCTACCCACGTTATAATTGATTTGTCACGGTGCGGCCGAGAGCGGTATCGGCTCAAGCTAATCGACGATGAAAAGCGCACTGCGCAACGATATTGCACGCGGAAAAAGTACGTACGCGCGCGAATCGTGACGTAGCTCCCGATGTATTATCAGTCGCGTTTCGCAAAAAGATCAATCGTCCGGTGCGTGTGGGTTAATCTGAGGAACCCGTTTCGCTAGACGGCCAATATTTTCCGCTTTCGCGTGGCGCCTCTCCCACTTCGGTACCGCTCTAGCGTTCGTTCGAGACGAACGGGGTAGCGTTACCGCATTTATTGAAAAGTAATTGAAATCACGGAGTTAATGGGCCGCGGTACACGGCATGATCGATCACGCATGAGACGTATCGCGCGCTGTAAAATAAAGGTATCGCCAGCATGTGTCATTATTTATGCAAGGACCGAGTGCAGTGACTTATCACTTCAATCGGCCGTCAGTCGATCTACATGGAACGAACCTCGGAAAGAACGATTTTGCTGAGGTATTTAAAAATTTAGCTACAATCTAAAAAATATTTAACACCATGCGGTGTCTCTATAATTCTTACTGTATTGGTATTAATATTAACACCAACACAATGAGAAGTATATAAACATCACATGGTGTTGAATCCACAACGATGTTCTTTAGACAAATCTGAAAATAATTTTGGTGAGCCATAAAATATATATGACGTTCAAGTTGATTGCTAGAATGTCAAAACATTTTGCGGCATTGCTTATCATGCTTGAGCATCCTACATAATTATTTTGATATTATAGTTTAATAAAATTATTTTCAGATCTGTACCTAACTAAAGTTTTAGATACAAAACTGTTCTTTCTATAAGAAATTCATGTTCTCAGAGCAATAATTTCGCGAGAAGCTGAAAGATTCGTCTCTCAACAATATCAATTGTAAGATCTCTTAAAACCATACAAGAAAATCTATATGTTACCTGAAGATTCGTTATTAACAGATCCGTACACTTTCTAATATTTATAAATATCGCCAGAGAATAATAACAACGCATTTAGAAAGCATCTACCAGTTTCAAGATCAAAAATGACGCGCGTGCTGCTAATCGGGCGCGTGGAGATGATTTACGAGGTTATTTTCCGAGCCCAAGGTATATCCTACTTTGCATGTATCGTATTATACGAACGCCTGCTCGAATGGACGCGGAAAGATGCCCGCAGGTTCCCATTGTACTCCGGCGCGTTCGCGTAATCTAGATCAGGATTACTTTTATCATTCGTTTGTGTACTATGGACCGCCCCAGCCGTTTGTTGCGTACGTACGCGCGCAGCAGCGTGCCGTGCGTAATAATGATCGCCTTTATGCACCGTGAAAAACAGAGGAGCGCGCGTGACGGTGCAGTGCGTGCACGCGCGCTTGCACGCGCCTTCTCCAAGGTCCAGATCGACAGGTACAAGTAATAAATATTCGCTGGTACCCCTGGTGAATACCTCCTCGGTGCAACGCACGTCCGGCGCGTAATTTCGTTCGCACAGTAATTTCTAACAGGATTCGTATTATCAGCGAAACGCAACTTCCGACGACCTCTTCCCCCGCCGTGAGCGTGAACTCCGCCCTCGATACGATCGATTTGAATTTAACGGCTCGATTTTGCCGTTCGATTTGTGGATTAATGACTGAGATTGGCTTGAATTATCCACCGCTCTCTTTATACTCGGCGTCATGATTTGTAGGTACTTATTATCCGCGCTTTCAGTCGCGACGCGATACGTGAAATCGTTGTATTAAAGTTTACACGCAAGTGTGTTGTTATACTTATTATGTTTATTTAATTATTTGAAATTCTTACTTAAATTTCATTTAACATTTGCCGGTATCTATTATTTGAACAGATGATTCCACAGCATATTAATGGACTTTTCAATGCATTTATTACACAAGTAAACATTATAACAAAAATATGCTCTTTATTTTCGTAGCAACAAAATATTATGGCTCAATTTTATATTATTTGGTTAACTTGTAGTTTATACAACCTCATTTAAATTTATGATAATGTAAAAATTGTATTTTTCTAACCAAGATTAGTTACTAATTATTTTGTAGTTGTAATTTTAAAAGTTATTCATTACAAAAGCATCAGTTTAATTAAATTAAATTAATTATAAATAAAAAAATATATATATAATTACAATTTTTACATTATCATCAGGTTAAGCCTAATCACAAGTTAACTAGCGAAGGAAAAACCAGGATGGTTGAAAGTCATGTTTTAAACTATTTAAAACATGTTTTTTATAATATTGTTTAAAGCATGTATGAAACATTATATAGGCTGTTGAATTTCTATTATTAATTGTGTTTCTCACATTGTACGGTCTAAAAATAAGATTCTTATTGATCAGAATCACGTTTGGAAAAAAAACAATGTTATGTAAACAAATTGTCTAAAAAAAACATCTCTTATCAACGATGTGAAAAACCGAACTTAAAACGGCTATAATTATATTCATGTTTTCTCACTCAATGCCGTGATTTGTATTTGTTATCCGCGCCTTCATTCGCAACGTGAGATCGATCGAAATCATTACGTTAAGGCAATTTGCACGCAAAGTGTGTTATTATGTTCGTTCAATTATTTCAAATTCTTACTTAAATTTCACTTAACATTTGAAAGTACCTATTATTTGAACAGATAATTCCACGCCGTACCAGTGGAATTTTCAATACGTTTGCTACGCAAGTAAAATAAACACAACAGAAAAAAGTGCTGTTTATTTCTGTAGCAACGGAATATTATAACGGATCGCTAGTAGTAATATATGTTCTCTATTTGCGAGTGATTTTCCACATTACCACGAAACGTAGCTTACGTCAGAACTCTTTTTTTTTACGCTCTAGTCGTACCTGTCGACAAGAATTCCACCCTCGATACAATCGATATCGGGATTTAACGACTTAATAGCAGCGGCGCACCGCTTCTCGATGATAAGTACGTTTTATACCGAGAAAACCATATGTTTATAATTCTGTGTTATTTACCGTGAATGATACTCGAGTACGTACGCCCAGCGAGGATTAATACCTCGCGAACGGGAAATAGAAGTGGTAATTGATTGCGCACTAAAATTCCTACCAATCCCGATCGTAGGAAATGAGTAAGAAGCTGTATGGACCGTTGCGTCCACTTTTGTCGATAATTTGTTATGATTTCACTCGCGTGATTGTGATATTAGCGGAATTAAGTAGAGAATTTACACGTTTGAAACGCTTGTTTTTTTCGTTGCAAAACCTTCGTTAACGTCAAGAAATCTGAGAAGAAATATGAGCTCGATATAAATCTGCGAAATCTATATATAAACAATAAATATATTATTGTATTATACACAATAAATAATAAAAATATTAAATCCAAAGATTCGAAAATCCATAAAATTCTATAATTCATGAATTAAAAAATTATAAGATTCAAGAATTTATGTTAGTATATAAAAATAGTGTTGTAAAATATATTGCTAAAAAATTATAGTTTATGTCATGCAATACAGATTTTTAGCACTGATAGTGAATTTTGAAACAGTAATACTGAAAAAAAACTAAATTTTAATAAATAACTGTTTAAATAGTAACAAAAAAGTTAACTAACTTAACATTTATTTACAATAAATACTTACTAAATAAAAAAAAAAGATAGTTGAACCAAATCAATTTCTTGTTCCAAATAAAGATATGTTTACATTTAACATTTATTTAGTAAATATTCAGCTAATATAATGCTATATGTGAACATTTACTAAATGAATGTAAACATATATTTATTCAAACAAATATTTATCAAAAAGTACATTTTTCCTCATTGCGCGACTATTTCAAAATTCACTGCTAGTGTTAAAAATCTATAGTGCATTTAATATTTTTTATTCAATGTCGGTAATAGAGATAAAGGACTTGTGTCACTTTCACATCACGATATCACACATTGATCAATGTTCCGCTCTCTGCGTTAAAGACCGTCGCTGTTTACTTCCTATGTGTGCACCGGTCGACAGGGCCGAGATCGTTTTCCCTACCTTCGGCCGCGTCTCAACGGGAACGCGTATGAAACGCAGTCGTGCGGAACGACGACGGAACAACATCTCTCAACGTGGAAATGGCACACGAACTCGTTTCCGAGGGACAGAGTCGCGTTGTGATTGCCGAGCGATCTTTCCGCCCGAACGTGGCCAGCGCGAGAAACGAATGCGATCGGCCATCTTGTCGGAGACATTTGAATCAAACGACAAATAAGACAGACGAGTGGTTACTCACCGGCCGACGCATCGCTGTCGCTCGTTGTCGTCGTTGACATCATTGACACCGTTGAAGGTCGACGTCGTCATCAACATCGTCGTCGTCGGCACCGCCGTCGTCGTCCAGTCGCCGCATCTTTGTTTAAAATGACACTCACACTCGCGATTAATTACAATACGCGATAGACACCGTGTCAATTAATATACGATACGATACTCATCCGTTACTTTATACGGCACTCCCGACGCGACGCTCCCGACATTCCTGAAATGGCGTCCGTCGCGTACGAAAACGCAACGACGGCAATCGTTCCTTTAATCGGTGCTTCACCAGTTTTGACGTTTATTACACAGTGAACGATCAAGAATCGGAGTCACATTGTTCGTTTCTCGACACTCGCGGCAATTGTTCTCGTGCGAAATTCGTCTCTGGGAATCGGAAAATACGGAGCGATAACTAGGCGTGCCCGGCGATGTTCCGTTTTACCAGCGTGAAATAAGCCGCAAATTAGGCAACCGCGCGAATAGAAATAAAATAAGTGACGACGCGCGGCGCTGTGGGTGGAAGTACGCATCACTTGACTTAAGCCGTGTATACATCTAGCGAACGAACACCGAATGTGAATGTTTGGACGTTTGTGTTTGTATTTGTGAACAGTTTATTCTTTTTCTTAATTGTACCGAATACTAGCATTCGATTAAATTCGATGTTCGTTGCACATAATTAAACGTACTGCGACTTTTATGTAACAAATAATAACATAAACTTTTGCGTTTGTTGTTCGTTCGCTAGGTGTATACATGGCTTTATAAATGGGCCTATTTTCAACTCATGATACACAGAGAGAAAAATGTCAGAGTATTGCAAAGCAAATTAAAGTTAAAATTGTTTATAAATTTTAATATGTTATCTAGGATTATCAAGATCTTTATAAGAAGCTATGAGCATCAAATTACAGTAAATCGATATAAACAATTTTATTTGTGATATTACTCCTGTAGTTAATTGATTTACGTTTCAAGATCAAAAAATTAATTCGAAATTTAAATGACTATATAAGTAGTAAATAGATTCACATGGAATTATTTCAGCATTTAGATTCAGTTTGACCATTAAAGGCCTTCTTTCCTTTTTTGTTGCGAAGCAAATATCATTTACGACGTTTTTTTCGATATCTATTATAAAAAAATTTGATTATGATGACGAAATATAGACATTTCTGTGAAATATATTTCATTAATTGTAAAAAAAATACATATAATTAATGGCTGTTTGCTAAGAATAAGATTTTATTTTACCGTATTTAAATAAAGATTTATTTCAATGAAATAAATATATTTCTCACAAATAAATTTTTAAATATCTTTTCGCCTTAAACCCGGACCTCAGAAATCTAATCTACAATGTGCCTTTTGTTTCTTGCTATTTCTTACTTTTTTTACTTTTTGCCTTTTTACCTCTTACCCAATTTTTTCGTTTTCCATCGCCCGGATAAAAGTTGACAAACGTCGGAAGAGACAATAAGAAACACGTGAAAAGAAACGCAACTGTTTCAATAATCTTTAATTCGCAATTCTCAATTTTCAATGCGTAGTGTGACACGGTTGTGAAACAGACACGCGGTTGCTGAGAGGTGGGAGTGGGGGGTATTGCCAATTGCTATACGCAGTGACTTTTGAACGAAGCCAGTTAGTTTTTAAAAGGTCGTTGGAAATACGTCGGACGTTTCGGATGCGTCATTTCCGCCGAAATTGAGTCTCTCGGAGCGAGTTTGACGTCGAATCGGAGGACCGAACGAGCTCATCCACCGAAACACGTAAGCATCTAAACGAAGTTTACATTTACAAAGTAACGAGAAGTCGGACGACGAATTGAGTCACCGACAGACTTCACGACGGTAAACGGCCATCTTTGCGTCTTTTCGTATACGTTCTGGTACGTTCTATACGTGGCGTGTGCAACCAGTGTCGGAACTGTCGTAGGGGAGTGTCGTATCAAATACAGACGATGGGATGTGAATTTTTCATCCGCCGAAGTACAACTTCGTGCTCCGATACAGCGTAAAAAATCAGTTATCACACAATAATATCAGTGTTCGCCCAATATTGAGACATTGAAAGTTTTTTAGAAGTCTTCTGAAAGTTTTGAGTTTTTTCACGAACGATGTACAAATGAGTGATCCGGCCATCTTGTCAAGAGAGTTTGCGTCTTGCACGAAGCCAGGAGTACTGGAGTAGCAGCCAGTCGGTCTAATTGCTACACCAAATTGAGATTAGGTCTGTGTACCTTGATTGACGTCCACAACGCCTAAGAAATAATGATGACGCATCTATCGGTAAGCGAATTCCATTGTCACATTCGCGATCGTCTTTCGATCGCCTTCCTGGTGTAATTGGAATTGTTTTGTGCTTGCGTTGACAAAAAAATCGCGTACCGAACAGATGAGAAGCCGTAAAAATGGCTAGTCCCGTCTGTCATTCATCAACAAATAATTGACGTATTTCTACCAATGTAGATTAACCTTCCATCTGTAATCACATTTATCCCTCCGTCTGCAATTTAAGTCTTTTTTGTAGAGGAATATGTATTATATAGAATTATCCGAATGGTTTCCGATCGAAATTATTCATTCAATTATTTTCTAGATTTTTATTATATTTTTCTGGGGAAAACGGAATCTATTCTGAGACGTGTTCCTACTTCCGATTCCCATCTGTGCTCCTCGAGTATCGTGTCCTTGTTCGACGTTTGCCCCCATATTCTTGAAAAGAAACATTTACTTGAATCAGACTACGCATTGAAGATTGAGATTGAAGATTTTAGATTAAAATTTGACCAGTGAGAACAAAGAAATTTTAGCTCCTATTGTTCAAATTTCAATCTTTTAATCTTTAATCTCAATATTCAATGCATAGTCTGATTCCGGCCTCATCTTTATTTAACATTGAGTGAATAACAAGGATGAAACGACCCTCGGGTGATTTTCCGACTGCAGCCTATACGTTATAAAAGTAACATAAGGTCTGTTTTTTGGCTGAACTTTTGCACCAGTTCATCTTTCTTCTCCTTTTTTCCTCCTGAAGAGAAAAGGAAGATGAACTGATGCAAAAGTTCAGCTAAAAAGAACAGGCCTATATACTATAAAATTTCCCTAGTTCTTCGTGTATGTTTCTTTTCAAGAATAGAGGCCTCTTTCACACTTCGGAGAAATGTGAAAATGAAATTTTGCTTGTGCCAAAAAAGATCCGGATTGTATAAATGGAAGATTAATATTAATATATTAATATTTTTATATTTATTATATAAATTTAAGTTTGTGAATTAGAAGAAGATAAAAATTTAATCCCAGATTAAAATTAATCTATCTACATTAATGAATGGCAACATTTATTTCTTATATTTGTATGATTAACTATTCTTTCATATTTTTTTTTCTTCTAATTCTATTTCTTAACATTCATTTATTACTTTGATGCATTATATTATAGACTGCTCTTTCATACGAGAGCTTATGCGATTGAAGGATAGTTGTATTCTGTTGCCTTTGTTCTTCCAATGTCTACAGGTATACTATTCTCATCGTTGCATAGAAAAAAAAGAGAAGGTTTAACAGCAGGAGTAAATAAAGAAGAACTGTCTGTTCTTTATCAAAGAACTCTGAATTGGTGCAAACAAATGATGAAATAGATAAAATCAAACGAACTATATATATATTTGATAAACGATATTTGTTTCACTTCAACTTTTCGAGTAGAAATAAATCTAGTCGATCTGATTCAAGACCTAGTGATTAGATAGTATCGATTAGGTAAGTTTTCTAACTCGTCACTGGATAGTTTATACTGGATGTAGATTTTATTTCATATAAAATTTGTCTTGTGATTGCCTAGTAAATAAGGTGTAAGTAGATTTGTTTGCTTACTCTTTTGGCACTCGACATCTTCGCTTTCTCTCTTTTCAAGGCCAAATATGTATCTATCTCATTTCAAGTGCAAAAATATTTGGGGATTTCATGCAACGCGAACAGACCTATTTTTACGTCTCAGTTACCAAGCAATCACTAAACACAGATTTTTTATTATGAAAGACTATCTAGTGACTGCCTATTAATTAAGGTATAACTATTGCATCTTATGTGATGTAAATATTACACCACTTCAGGGTACTCATTATGGCATTATTCAGAATGGATTCCGATCGAAATTATTTAATTATTTCCTAGATGTTTATTATACTTTCTAGAGAAAGCAAAATAATTTCAATCGAAATCCATTTCTAACAAATTCATAATGCGTCTGAAAATTCTTCGATAAAGAACAGACTTATGAATTGCCTGGGCACATGCTTTCTCTTTCTCTCTCTATAATCACAACGTCTATAGCTTCTTATAGAAGCACTTATAAGCACGTATAAGTCTATGGATCGTATGTTGATTAGAAACGCTGACGTTGCAATTCGTTATGATTATAAAAATTATTCATTTTATCCAAATGACAGTTTTAATTTTCTGAGAACAGATATCGCATAGGAAAATGAGCACATAAAATCGAAAGTGTCGAGAAAAATATCAAAGTGTTATGTGTATAATCAACGGCGAATTATGGCACTAAGATTTCTAGGTGCGGCTTTGAATGAAAAATCCTCCGACGTATTATAGAGTCGCAAAGTTCCATGAAATAGATAGCAATTATGCAAAGGAATCGGATGCAACCAGTCGATCGAGATCCTCGGCATTATAGTTTATACTCACCGCGTCAGGGCCACCTCGTAGCGGCAAAGAAAACGATGCACATCTCGGTTCGCGAACGTTCACTTTTTCAGCGTTCGGCCAGCCGTTAATTAACCTACGACCCTTTAATTATTACGTGGGAGGTCGCGGGAGGGGCAGTTTGCGGTAATATCGCGAGCAGGCATCGTTTGATACGCTCGAACGAACGAAGACCCATCGTGCTCTTTCTCTCCAGAGCCGAAATTGATCAACTATCGCCGCACTGGCGATTGTTTCGCTTCTCGCCAGCGCGCAAACGAAAGTAAGTCTCGGAACCGGGTTAAACAAACGTTACTCGGGACATAATGGCGCCCTAATGACTTGATAAGCACTCTCCATTGCGCCGCCGTTGCAACAACGCGACCACGCTCTCGCCGATCCCTCGGAAAAACGAAAGAACGGGTTATCTCTCGAGTAAGCGAGGCAGCAGCCCGGCACTTAAAAGCGGCGAGGTACGCCGGCAAAAGCGAGCGGCAGCCGCAACCGAGGGCACCGAGGCACCGCACCCACGACTGGAAATTTGATCGATACCGCGCAGATACCAATTATCCACGTCGATAATTAGTTTCATGGTGCCGATTGCGCATACGACGCTGCAGGTCGCCGCCGTGATTCGCGAGATCCCCCTCACACGGAATGCAGCGCGTTGCGTAAATCCCTTGAGCAGGTGTGCATCGATCGCGAGTGTGTCGATAGAGATAGGCGAGATTAAAGAGGAAAATCGAATAATGAATCGTACAAAAATCTGCTCTCTTAAATTTTCAGAGTGAATCTCGTAGGCTTTCTACAATAAGCTATTATCTAAGTTTTAAGTCTCAAGTCGTAAGAAATTGACTTAAAACTTAAAATTTATGCCTAAATTCTAAGTAGAATCATAAGGCTCGTAACATGTTCCTGTAAGACTTGTAAGAATTTTGAGCGCTTATACCTTTATACAATATTTTTTCAGACAGCTTCTTACTAGCCATAAAATTTACAAGAATCTTAGATATTTACGAATAATCGTACGTCTTACGACACATACGCATAAAATTAGAATGCTAGTCATAAGTTCTTATATATACAAGTTTTACGAGAACACATTACGAGTCTTACGATTCTGCTTAGAATTGACCCATTAGATAATGGTTTATTGCAGGAAGCTTTTAGAGTTTGAAAATTGAGCCATTCTTTTTCAAAACTGACTCAATTTTCACTCTTTAGAGTGTGAGATTCCACTTTAATGAATTTAGAGAGTATGTGTTTGCGAAAAGAACGAATGCTAATTATTATCGAAAATTTATCGATTAAGATCTTTTCAATTTAATTCGTTTAAAGTTGGGGGGCTAGTGTGAAGTTAATCGTTTTTGAATAACTTTTTTACTAAAATTGTACAAACGAAAATTCGAAATGTGTATACATGTGCAAACGATGAGCAATCGAATGAGTTATGTAGACTTATTTTTTTAATTTTTTGGTGGGCAAACTTTACAATAGTGCAGGCGAGAATAGTTTCGAAAGTTAATTCCAATAATTATTAGTTTTAACGAAAGACGAAATAGAGATAATAAATTCAAGTTGTAAAAGTCTAAACTGTCTACGAAACTTGTCTGTTCGTCTAGGTAATTTTCTCGCGATGAAGAATTAAGACATAAAAGTTAAAGCATAATTATAGGACTGCTATTCGCGCTATTTGCTTCCAGGTGTGAAAGAGATCATCTTTTTCAGTACAGCTTTCGACTGCAACGTGCAATCTTGCAACAATCGCTTGAAGCGACAACGACCCCTACTAATTATTATCTGCTACGTATCTCGAATTTTATTGATTTTTAAAATTTTGCTTAAAAAATCATGTTTATTAATATTTTTAACTTTTCAAAAATTTCTTTTATTAGAATATACCTTTACAAAAAAGAAAAAAAGATGTATTAACATTAACCTACAACAGTCTAATTGAAAATAATCTTGTTCATTTAATAAGAGTATGAAACAAATAACATTATATTAAATCAAGAGCATGACGTATTTGTTTCATTAATATTATTATTGGGTTAGCAAGATTATTTTCAATTAGACTGTTGTCGCTTTTAATAAGACGTAATTTTTTTCATACGTATACGGCTTATCACGATACAATATAATAATACATATGTTACTACTTAATATTGGCTAAGGCTTAAATTCGCGCAATCATTCGATCGACCTATAAAGGATCCGCTTGGGTCAGGCCCACCTCCGCACGCGCGAGTTCGCACCGTTATGGAAGCGGAATCGTCCGTGATTTATTACCAGCGTGCGAAATCGTTCCGGCGGGGTCTCGTCACTTTCGCAGAGCGAAACGGTGCCGGCGCGGCGCAGCAAAACAAATTGAAGAGGCGCGAGCAGCAAATAATAATTAATACTTTCGTCGTCGATCGTTATCAGCCACGCCGTTTTCCGCCTGCGCCGCTGATCGACAGCCGAAAGAGTCAAACGGCTCTCTCGTAGATTCTCCTCCGTGTGGTGTGATCCAATGATTTATCGTGGCCACCACCCGCCATCTATCATGCCCGATAGCGCCGATAACCGAATGTATGCTGTCGGATATCCAAAGCTAGAAACTCATAGGCGGCATCTTCGAAGGCTCCCATGTGCACATCACACAGACACAGAATTACATCAGAAGAGTAGCCAATTGCGGACATTAAGTTTTTCAAGGTTTTTCAAGTAAAACTAACAATCTTCTATAATAATTGTTAACAAAGTTCCGCATTTATTTAGTAACGTTTATTCGACTTATCTTGTATTATTTGTCTTCTTATCAAATCACAGACTTGATTAGAGGATTGAAGGCCAAAGAAAGAAGAGATAGAGACACGATAGATAACGCTTAAGGATTTTTGATTCTTTGATCAATTGAAAGAATATTACAATATAATTTTTATTCATTTTTATAGTCTTGTCACAAACACTGAATTATTATAGTACATATTGTAATGGTTATATATAAGAAAGTAACTTTTGATTTTCAGAAATATAAATAAGATACATATTAAATTTTATAAGCTATCTTAGATCGTATATTAATGTTGTATTGGACGATATTATAAATGTTTTATATTTTGGATGTATTTGTGTGTCACAAGAAAAAGGAGTTAGACGCCTATGAGGTTCTAGCATAGTATTAGTGTGTTCTCATTGCTATTGGGTGATTGCGCCAAGGTTAGGGACTTTAGGGCGATACGTTTCTTGATACTTTCTATATAAAGTGTCTTCTTCAAATCAACACTCTTTAACGGCCCTATTGGCGATATAAGCAGATCTAGGCACTTCCATGGTGATCATCTAATTCAATTAAGTATATTCAGAACGCTCAGTTCTCTCGTGGGAATATTTTCTCTGTCAATAGTATCCGTTGAAGTGTTTCAATAACACCTAACTAGAACAACCAACCTCAGTCTCGTGTTTAAAAACAGAAAAAAACTGACAGACAGTTATAAGATCGGATATAGTCTTTATTATAAAGAAGATTAGACACCAAATGCACTTGCGACACCGTCAGCTGCGTGCGTTTATTTAAAAGTGGTCCACATTGGATGCTGAAAATAAAGAATCCAATTCAATAGACTTTAAACAAACGTTATTTCTGCATAATCCTGGTAGCGCACGCTTTCACGTTTCATTGCTAGCTTGCTTTTTCACAACCGTTATGCGAAAACATTGTAACGTGCACTTTGGAACGCGTCTAACATCGATATTAGACGTTCTGGTTGGATGTACGTGGCGCCAAGGAATTGAACTTTTCCATTAGTTGCCTTTCGATACGATCGATGACTTTCTCGATCGCACTTGTGGGACTATGACCGATATATCCTTGCAAACGTATTGCGGAGAACGTATTGAAATAAATTAATGCGACGTGTGTTTTTTTTCCGAAGAAAATAATGGTCTGACCTGCGAATTATTCCGAGATATTAAAAGTACAGTCGCAACGTCGCGAACAATGCTCTCGTAATCACGCGTACTTAACTATTATTGTTGCACAGAGAGAGAGAGAGAGTCTCTCTGTTCGGGATGCAATAATGAAATGAACATGAAGTATTTTGTAATATTTCAATTATGAATACGATAACATGTGTTTTCTTATCTTATAAGATTAATGAAATATTTCCTTGCTTTCTAATCTAATTTCGTTAATATTAAAATCATTCAAGATCGTTACTAAGAATACCCATTATTAAGAATATCCGTCAAGATTGCAAACATTACTTGTTCGATGGGAAATCGCGATTTCTTTTTGCGAACGGACTGGAAAGAAGATGGCGCTTTCGAAACGAGACTCGCACGCGATGCAAGTGAGATCGTCGTATTTTGCGTCGTCATTCGAGGACAGTTCAAGCCCACGTGTAAAAGGCGGCATACTGTCGAAGGTTTGCGAGTTTCGTCTCGCCCGAGCATCGTAATGACGTGACATATACACAGAGCCATGCAAAGAAATGCGTACGCGTATTAAACGAGGGCATGCCACGATGTCACCTGCACCTTATGTAATATTGCGCCGAGACTGAATGGCCACGACCGGACTAAATGTCGTCCCGTTAAACGTATACCGCGACTAAACGCGCGTGGGTCGCCAATCTCGAACGAGACAAGTATGGAAAAAATTGTCCGGAAGATCGAGCCCGAACTAATACATGATTTTTCACGATTCTCCTGCAGGCGATTGTTTCTCTTGCAGTTTCGTTATTAGCATATAGATATCGATAGGCTTAAATCATATGTTGTGCTGAATAATAGGTTTAAAAGCCATTTAATATATTTTGACAAGGTAAAAATATAGATTTCGAACTCTTTTCAAAAGGAAATAAAATATATGAGGCAAAGTGTGTAAATACTTCTTGTAACTACAATTACAAATTGTTTTATAATTCTTTTCAGTATATTTGTTATAACTGCACAGATAAGATATGAATTAAAATTTTGCTTCTAAATTCGCCAAAATATACACGGAAAGAATATTTGTTGAAGTATCTATAAAAATTCAGCTAGATTTGAAAATAATTTTGTTTGGATTTTAAAAATAATTACAGAATTATAGGATGTTTAAATTGAGTGTTAGAATGTTAAACTTTTTTTTGCAGAATTGTTTAAGCGTTCTACATAATTACTTTGATCTACATAATTATTTTGATCCAACAAAATCATTTTCAGATCTGTATCTAGTTAAATTTTTAGATTTTTTAGCAAAATTGTGCTCTCCATGTAGAATTACAAATTATGCGCTTTAAGAAATAGAGAAATAGATATTCTTTTTATATAATAACGTATTCAGACGTACGACGTGCCATCTATAGAATAGGAATTACGGAACTACTACGGCATACACACGACTTAAAAAAGTCCAGAGGTGATCAATAGACAATTACAGGTTTCTAATGCGGTTTCAATGAAATTAATGGTTACTCTTTTGGCTCGTCGCCTCCACATCGAATGTATCGTAAGCGCAAAAGCCAGTGCACCTGCGTGTGCTCTAGCGAGAGAGGCAATAAAGGTCGCGTGGCAAAAGCACACTCGTCGAGTCTTTTCCGGCTCGACCACAAGCGGCACAAACGGAATCTATTTAAAATACCATCGATACACGCTATAACGAAATTTATGCAAACGATCGTATGCAAAGGATAAAGGTGAAGCGTGGATTAACAATCACGGTATTGTGCCGTCTAACTATTGAATAACGATTGAATAATAATTGATTAATTCTTGTTGCTGAAAATGTTTTATAATTCCAATGTTTCTAATCTCTTGAGATAGAAGATATTAAGAAATCGCGTAATTAGATTATGTAGATGAATTATAACAATCCACTTCAATACAAAGCTTTAAAAAAACACCTAAGGTCCGATTCCACCGATGTAAGATTGAGTAACTTTAATCTCAATTCAATTTACTCTTTATCTTTTTATGATTCTTGGAATCAGAAAGAGATAAACAGTAAGTCAAACCGAGATTAAAATAACTGTATGAAGTTGGCCCCTCAACTTTTGAATAAATTAACTTTCTATAGATCATTCGATTGTTTATCGTTCTCACACGTATGCACATCTCTAATTTTTGTTTGCACACTTTAATATTAATGCAGAATTATATAGACACTGTACGAGTGTTAAATCCACACCAATATTTTTTTACAGTGTAGATATCTTTATTATACTCTTCAGACACTTGCATTGTTAAACTGAGATTTAGCCAAATATGAACGTCTCTCGTTTACTGTACCTATAAAACATTAATCACTTTACCGTTTGTCGCTTAATTAAAGTGCAGACAACGGCCCTCTTAAAAAGATCGCGCCTTCCAAGCCTGTTAACGAAAGTATCGGTTCTCGTCCCGCGAGGTCGATCGTTTTTTCTCGCAGCAGCGACCGCGATGCGAAAATGAGATTTCGTTCGGGGCACATCGTAATGCGGTAGCACGGTTCATGCCGCGCCGTCGAGACGTAATTGCGTGTTTGTGGAGCCGTTGTTATTAGTTTCACAGCGCGCGCGCGTGCGTTCCCTGTCTACACGCAATCCTCCTCCGGGGCCGTACCTCGGAGGAAGCGAGACCACGAGATAGGGCCCGATCGACGAGCACGCAGCGTGGATAATAAGAAAACCGTGGAGGGTGGAGCTGACAAGGAGAGCGAGAAAGCTACCGAAGCCCGTTAATCGCGATATAACGGCTCTGGAATTTTTTGCCGATTTTGTCTGCACAACATACAGAACGATCTGCGGCGACACGTAGCGTGTGCTAAAAGATTATGCGTGATTTCGTTACACTGTAAAAATATTTCTGGATTGTAGAGGAAAAAACCGAAATTGAAAATATGGTGCAGCTAATTTTGCGAATCTAGTATATTTTTCATTTTTGGTTTTTTTTTAATATAACAAATGTGGAACTTTTTTTATTTCTATAAGGAACTGTAAAACTATGAAAAATGCAATTGGAACTATCATTATTTTTTTTTATATTAGAGATTTATAAAATGTTTGTTGTACTAACTTTACAGATCCAACCTAACCTAGATCTATGAAGTTAGCACGATATTCTATTAATGTAAAAAAATAATGACAGTTATAGTAGCACTTTCATAGTTCTATAGTTCTTTATAAAAATAAAACAAAACTCCGCAATTTTTGTACTAAAAAACCAAGATTGAAAATATATAAGCGTCCTAATTTTGATTCTTTAGTATAAAAATGTGAAATTTTTTTTATTTTTTGTAAGAAAAATAAGAAGTGGCTAACTAGAAGTGTCATTTTTTGTTATATTATTAGAATGTTGTACTAATTTCGCAGATCTCCCAATTTGAGCGTCGTATATATACACAACTGTTTTGATAGTCCAAACAAAGCTATTTAGATCTATATATATCCTAACTTTTTTTAGATACTTCAGCAAAATCGTCCTCTCCGTGTAATCTCCAATTTCAATCTATGTAATAAGAATCTAAAACTGTAATAAAAGTATTAAAAAAATAGATTCGTATTCACACTTCACTTTTATCGATAAATGTGCGCATTTAACATATAAATTACGTTACATATACCATAGAATCTCAGAAATAAATGCATGCATTTATCGACAAAATGATCGAGGTGTGAACATAGACCATAATCTCGGTAATCAGAATTAATAAGATGTTGATATGTAACTGTAAATAAAGTCATGTATCAAGTATCGGTTACATTATCGCGCAATTGTGTTTAATTGCTGCCCAATAACGTTCGAAGAAAGTCCCGTTGAGTCAACTTGTGTCATGCCGAAATAAGGAAAGAAAAACAGGAAAGAAGGGCCGACGTTCATTAATAAACGCAACACTTCGTCGGCGCGCGGCCTACGTCTTCATTAACGGCGCGGTCAAACGCGCGGTTCATTAGTTTCGCAATAGCGACACGTATGTTGTTAAGAATGATATTTAATTAAACGTCGAATAATTGGAAATATTCCTCGGCGAACCGTGTGTGCGCCGCGGGGGCGCGCGTCCCGGGCCACGTTGGCGTAATTAAAACTGTAGGATCGTTACGCCTGCGTTTTCCCTTTCGCCGGATATATTCACGAACAGACACTCGTACGTATGCACGTATTGTGCGAGATTTTTCCGGCGCCCTCGGCGATGACTCTTCCCTGATTTTGCTGCGTGGGAGTCCCGCAGGTGCATCCTCGATGTCAGAACGCGGTGATTCAGCGTCGAGCCGCTATAATACGGCGTTCCTCTCTTCTCTCTGTTTCTCTGTGCGGCGGCGTATCATCGGCTTGTGCCGATAGATCACTCGTTGTTCGCTCGATGACATGGCATTTTATGATTACTCCGTGTATTACTTTATCCCGAAACGGAATGCAATCTCTCTCTCTCTCTCTCTCTCTCTCTCTCTCTCTCTCTCTCTCTCTCTTCTTCTCTTACGCGAGCGGATCGGCTTTCGTTTGTATCTGACGGATAGCCGGCGTATATATAGTTACGAAAGGTGTATTGTCTGTTTTATACAGGGGTGTTATTAACTAATCACTACAAATAAATCTGTAAGTAAAAATTTAAATGAATAATTCTCAGGAAAAATGTTTCTAACATAGACATGTAATATCAAACCGTAATATCAAACGTTTCTATGCCAGCTTGTAAAATCAGCTCGAGGCTTTTTTCCTGTTCTCCTCTCCCCACGTCTCGTAAATACGATTTAATTTCTGCCGTACTGCCTTATTGTTGCACACCCGCCTTTTAACCAGCGTTCCTTTAACGTTAATAATCATTGGTCTCGGCTCACGCCAAGATCATGGATTCGAAAGAGACGCGAACGTGAAACCCGCGCCCGAGTTATCGGCACATCTGTCCCGTAAATGGGCCCAGGATTTATGAGAGGGCCAACACGCGCCTGGAATCATTATCTCGACTCAGGGCGAGATATTTATACGTGCGGCCTTGGCAGCTCTCTCTCCACACCCTGTCATTACCCACGTGCGCTTCGAGGCGCTTCTGACGATCTTGCCGTTTCCTTGAAAACACATTAATGAATTAAGAACTTTGATATATATTTTGCTAACATAAAACAGTGATTTAATATGTGCAAAGGCGTTGCTTAAAAATATAAATGTGTTATAAATATATATTCTTTATCATAATTAATAAAAGGACTATATCGTATTGAACATCCGAAAAACCTCGAAACATCGGAAAAACCTCGATGGATTCGATTTATAATCGACGAAAAAGCAATCCTTGTGCTTCGACTGAACAATTCTTTGTACCAATATCGCTGTAATGTAGAAATCTTACTTTTGTTATATGTCATATCACTGAGGACCCTAACCGTGATTCGAAACGTTTATATTATTTATTGAGTGTATTAGATAATAAATCATTATTCACAACACAATAACTTGCGTCGGCTCTCATAGGCTTTTCAATCATTATTGATTTATATCATTAGAGCCTATACAATTTTGTGATATCGTATTTATCGTAATCATCATGTAGTTTTATCGGCCTTTTCGTTATTATACGGTCGATTACTTCCTGTTTCATGAAATTACAACTTATATTCGTGTATATTTTTCAAACGTAATTATTTTTTGCAATCCCGGATTATCTATTTTAACTTAATTTTAGCAATAGTTTTTTTTTTTTTTATTAAGTTTGGATTTTTAAAGAAATTATGTATTTCTTAATGATTTAAAATACGAGTTCTTTGTTTCATTATAATTAACACTGTAGTTCCCCACGCAACCAACATAAAACGGATTTTAGCCGTACAGTTACATAACCCTATGTATTATAAGTTCAGTCCCGATTGTCCCATCGTGACATACTCGAAGAACGAGCAAATAGGCGCGTACAGCGGGACGTTAACGAGCGATTCGATCGGTGAGCCGGATTATTCCTCGGCTCTGGACCGACAAGTAGCTCGAGGAGGACCGCCGACGCTCGCGTATCAAGGCACATATCCGGGTAGACAACCCCTTAGAATGAATAATGGCTGCGGTAACGCGGCGTACGATCCCGGACAAAGCGAGGCCAACAAGTGTAACGCGTCGGCTGAATGCTCCGAGAGATCCGTCCGCTCCCTTCTCCTTCTCCCAGAGTTCAAGAACGAGGCGTAGTAACTGTTAAGAAAAAAATAGTCGTCTGTCGAGAGCGCGCAGCGTATAATAGTCTGTTAATGATTACCGTTGAATACACACGACGTGAATCGCCATACGATCAACATCGAAAGCGCGCGAGAGAAGGACTCTTTCTCCATAGAAATTCTACTCTTTTTTTTTTATTTCACTGACTCACTTCCTCTTCTCCTTTAAAAACCGTGTGATTTATTAACCCGTGGCGCCGGACAGGTGAACTGTTCCCGTTCGCGGGGTAGTAATGGACCGGTAATGGACGCCCTCGAATGTGAGTCTCGGATTACGGCAGCTAATCGTCCGACAATGAGCGAATAACATGAAGAAATTTAAATGTGCGAATATATGATTAGTTCCATATCAAAGAAGCTAATACTACTGTAATGTCGTGTAACCTGAATCGATTCTATTTACAATGAAAAAATGTATTAAATTTTAATAAATATTTGAATAGTACTAACTATTATAGATATTTACTAAACAAGTATTTATATTTGATATATGAACGTTAATTTGATTTAACTATCATCTCGTTATTGAATAAATATTTATTTACTGTAAAGAAACGTTAAATTAATATTATTGAAAAAAATATGTATTAAGATTTAGTCAATTTTTTCTTAGTGCAGCAATATTGTCTGATAAATAGTTAATATTAATTGAATTTAATTAATTATTCACAATTCGGCGTTAAATTATTGATTGTAAGAAATTAATTATACTGAAGATAATTAGATAAATGGTCGGAAACGTTATATATTATTTTAAAATAAAGAAAAATTGGGTAATAACATCCAGCACTAGGCTTATATGTCCCTTGATACGACTCTCATTAATTAATTATATTTGGAATTATATGTTCAAATTATTTGTCTGTGTGTTCGTGTAACAAAGATTACAATACGACTGTTACGGTACTAATACACTGCTTAAGTATGTTGTTTTAGATCAAAACAGTGTGGCAGCAATATACGCTGCCTGTTCATTGGTCAAACTACGAAAAAAATATAGTCATTCTTTGCTGGCTGAGAAGGAGAGCGCACGTTTCTCGAGATATTAATCGTAGGTTACTGGCACGACAAATGACTGCACGAGCGATACAATTGATGGCTTTGCGTACAGGTGTGTCTTTAGGCGAGACGGACGTGTGTCTTTCACGAGTACAAGCAAACCGATCGTTTCCACTTATTACTCATGTAGGTACTTCATAAATTATTTTTTATACATTCCCGATACGAAGGTGACGTTAAAAGCAAGAAACAGCCAGTTTTTAAAAGTAATAAGTTTTTTCTATTTGTTATTATGATACCTCTCTTTTAATTTTTATCTTTATTAGAAAAAAAAAACGAAATAAACTTTATTCGAAGAAGTACGGAATGAATTAGATCAGGAAAGTGAGACGAGATAACTTTAATTTTCTCTCAGTTTTATTATTCTAGCTATTCAGTATTGTGTAAAGTTAAATAACACGCTATTCATTATGCAACAAGCCATCACTATTTTTTCCTCACATTTACACCGATCGTTAAAATCATGACGCGATTCAAATCCACAGTAAGACGGCAGGTCTAGCGATTCATTGTACTAACTAAAGTTCTTAATTTTCCAGAAAAATAAAATCGAGGAAAAAATACTGAGTTCCTTCCGATTTTTTTCTGAAGAATACGGAAAAAATTTAAAAACACTCTTTTAAAGTGTTATTAATTTTCCGGAAAAATAAAATCGAGGGAAAAAATGTGTATTTTTCGGTTTTTCCCCGAAAAATACGGAAAAATTAAAATATAAAATCGAGGAAAAATCTAAATTTTTTTCCATTTTTTCCAAAAAAATATTCTTTTAATAGGTTCTTTTTCGCCTATACTTAAATTTAATGATAAAATGTTGCTTTAAATTATTTAAAAAATTTTATTTAAAATTATTTTAAATAATATTATTTTATTATAATATTATTTTATTTAAAAAAATAGAAGATTTGTCTCAAATTTCAAATATAATGATACGATTGATACGAATTACGAACAATACGACGAATACGAAGATACGAAACGAACAATTCATATGATTACGATATTTATGAACATACTAAACTTTGTCGTACAGCACAGCAATATATATGTAATAACAATAACATCCTTATAAGAAAATTCTTTTTCCATACTCTGGTATTAAACTTTTTACACGGTTTATCAATCCTCTTTTTCTTTTCATATTGGAAAGAAAAGGCCAAAAGGATAAATATTTTCGTACAGAAGATTTAGTTCTGGAATATAAAAAACGAACAAACTTAAGATCTGTTCTCCTTGCTTACACTTTTTTACACTCAGCGTCTTCGCTTTCTCTGTTTGCAACACACGATGTTAAAGAAAAAAAGGCTGGAAAAATATGGCAAAGAAAAAACCGGAAAAAAACCCGATTTTTCCCAAATTTTTCGAGAATTTATTCGGACCAAGAGAACTCTAGTGCTAATTAATGAGTTAATTACGAGCACGTGCGCACGTGCTATTTAATGCAACGGTCGAGTGTCGACAATACTCTATAATGAGAGGCGGTTCTTACCTATGAAACACCGTCGCTTTGGTCACAATACCGATGCAGATATAATTAGACAGCTCTTATGCGAATAATCCATGTAACAGTTTTAATTATTTTGGATCAGACATCTCTCGGGGAGGGAATTGGGAAAATATTTATAAAAGAGGAACTTTATTCACTGAAAAAAAATATAGTCAATTTTAATAAATATTTAGTTCAATACTGCCAACTAAACATTTACTTACAGTAAATAAATATTTGTTCAGTAAAAAGAATGATTGTTAAATCAAATTAATGTTTTTTGTATCAAATAAATATATATATCTTATATTTAATAAATATTTAGTTGGCAGTATTGAACTAAATATTTATTAAAATTGACTATATTTTTTTTCAGTGTAGATACTTGTATTTTGTAAAAATATAGAAGCAAGCCACTCGCTTTTATTCCGACTGTACTCGTGAAAGTGCACATAAATATTTGCGGGGGACAGCTAACGAGATTTTAGAGTTAATATTATTCTGTTAAATATAGATGTAGTATCTCAGAACAGCGATGTGATTTGTGCTATTGTAGTTACGAGACACCGAGCCTGCGGCGAGCGAGTCTGTGAGCTTTATTTGATAGTTTACATCTAATATGAATCGTATACTATCTTGCATAGAATTTCGAAACATCTTGACATCGAAACTCGAGACGCGCGATTTCGCATGTTCTTTACGGCGCTCCAAAAACCGTTCTTGTCACGCGAGTAATTTTCCGTCGGAGTAATTTGATAAAACATTCGAGATCCCTATTCTATATTGAGTTCTACGTCGCGATTATGCCGCGCAGTTTTGCGACGAGACGCTACGTAATAGTCTGACACCGCGTTATGTGTAACCGTAAACCGCTGTCGTCAGTATAATAGGTACCTACGTGCGGAAATTTGCAGAGGTGCGGATAAAATTTTTTTATTTAAATAGCATCTGTATTGGATTTTTATTTAAATAGGTCTGTTGCTTGAAATAAATTTTTACACTCAGAATGAGATAAATATACACCTATTCAAGCATCGAAGAAAGAAAGGATGGCCTGGAAATCAGGGAAATGTCAGAGAAATTGGAAACAGTCAGGGAAATCAAGGAATTTAGCAAAATTTGTTTTAAAATTAAAATTTTTTTACTTTAAAGAAGTTTAATATGCATACATCATACCTACGCAGTTTTGGAATACTTCTGATTTAACAATTAATCACAAGCAGTGTCAGCAACATTAATTTATATTGCTATATTAAATTGCACTCTCAGCAAAATATTTGACAGTTTCCAAATTAGGACGAAAATACAAAAAATTTCAAAATAAAATTGAAATCATCAAGGAAAATCATGAAAATTTGTCTGGAAATCAGGGAAAAGTTATGGAATTCTAGAATGAGGAATTTGTGACAACCCTGGAAAAAGTGAAGATGCTGATTGTGAGTGCAAAAAATGTAAACAACGCGAATAGGCCTATTATTTAGTACTTTATCGTATTTGTTCAGTATTTTGTCATCATTAAGATGAATTTGCTATTACTTTCCTTTGCTTTTTATATTTTTTAATGATTATTATGTGCTTAATTCGCGATAACTCTTGTCTTGATTAGATTTACATTATTTAGAGATAATGATCGTAGATATATGTCTTACCAAGAACTTTATCATCTCTCCAGGATACTTGCCAATCTCTTGCTGTTACGAGCAGATAGAATTTGTTATGAGGGATATGTACCGGGGGAGTGATTGACTGCTCGGATATACACGCTGTCCGAAACCACAAGGCGGCGGAATCAATTTGAGGCGTTATAAACAGCCCTCGACCGTCATTAGGATAATTCCTGTCCCAAGGCGTGTAGGTGGCAGATGTACGGGGCACCGTTACGAAACGTGATTGCGTAAATCGTGGATTAACGATCTCGGAAGGTGCTTGCGTCGACCGATGACTCCTCTCTACGGGAGGAGAGGAGATTAATTTCGAGCGATCGTGGCCGCGGGGGATCCAAAGTCCACGGAAGTCTTTAGCACAGGGTAGCAAATCCAGAGCAACACGAAAAAGAAATGTGTATATTTTAGGATTTATCTTCTCTTCGAGGAATTTACGGAGAACATAAAAATGTATACGTTTCAATGCAAATGATATAACAAGAACACGATCCTCTATGGCTCTTTGTAAATGCTCGTTAAACATTGATTCCTGTCGCGATGTAATTAACGACTAACAATGGTTGTAGACTTTGGCGTCGATAAAATAAAACGCAGAACTGTATCATACTATCACTGATATATCGAAGTAATATATCGTGAATTAAGACAATGCTGGACCTTTCAAGTGGCACCTTTTAAGTCGAGCAATCAAGATAATTAAATCACGTACGGCAATAAATATAAGACGTTATCGTGCACCATTATCAGTTAAATAAAAAGAATTAAGTGGCGCGTTCAGATCAATGACAATAGACCCGTAGACACGCGTGCATTTGAATCGTCGAATCTCGAGACGCAACTCAATCTTGCGGCGTCTGCACATACGTACACAGGAGAAACCTGGACTCTTTTATCGTCTTGCGTGAGCAATTGACTGCGACAGTAATTGATTGCTTAACCGCAATTAGAATGTGAATATGTGATAAGATCTAGAGATGAGATTTTATTTAAAATTTTATTTTAAAAATTACGTGAATTGTGCAATTACTCTCTAAATTCTTTAGAGAGGAGTCTCACTCTAAAGAGTGCAACTTGAGTCAGTCTTGAAAAAGAATGGCTCTTTAAGAGTGAGATTTACTCTGTAAGTTTTAGAGAGTAGATATTTATTATTTTTATTTAAAAAAATAAAAGACTCAGAACTTTTAATCAAAATGTAATGAACATTACGTCTTTGTAAAAGTTATTATACATAAAATATGAAAATTTGAGTAATTTTATTAATGAGAACATAATCACGAATGATTGAGAATTTCGTGTTTCGTCTTATAGCAAATCACCGCGAAAGTTGCGAACACGATGTTCGAAGCGTGACGACGCCATATCGCACGAAACACTTTAGGTTGGTTTGCCTAAGTGTGAGATAAGTGCGATTGGCGTAATGGTAACTCATAACAATTTGTATGTAAAAAGCGCACGTGCGGCACAAGGTTATTTATTAATAAAGATTATTGCACGACGAAGATAACTGTAAGGTGAAACAAAAACGTATAAATTAAAAAATAGACTTTATTATAAATAATTATACTGTATATTTTATACCGCAAACGAGTTCTTTTAAAAATATATTTGATTCGGTTATGTGTTATACGATATTAATGCATGCTCTTTTTCAAATGCCCGTCGATACGTATTGATGTAGGTCTTTAACGAGAACGGATGAAATCTGAACGAAATATTCCTTCCGGAAGATGTAAGGACATTCTTTGTCGCACACAAAGGACGATCGAGCCTGTCGAATATCGATGATGTCGGTTAACGGTATTGCCCACCCTCCGACTGTCTGTACTCCATATACGGATCCGGTCCCAGGAAATAGGGCTCACCTACCATTTATTAATATTTTTTCCCCTTGCGAGAGCTCGTCTGCTTTGAAACCGACCGAGTTTTGTACCAAAAGAGGCCGCCCAAAGTAGGATCTTTTTTTTTGCAGGACCGGATGCACATCACTGTATTTAGCGGGACTCCTTACGGTGACGAGAAATTTCCGTTTGAAAAGGAAATCTGAAAAGTAGGCCAGGATGCATTCTAAAATATCATTGATCATGAAAGAGTCTTACGATAAAGTTCAGAAAATCATTACCCCTTTATATAATATCGCGCAAAAAATTGCAGGCAGAAATTATGCTCATAATATACAAATATTAATGAAAAATTAATTTGAAACTTTGAATGCATATCTGATTCATACTGGCCCTATAAACATTTCCTATAGAACCGGAAAAAGAAATATTTAAAACCGTAAGGTAAAGTAAAAAAAAAAAATAAGAAACTTATCTAAAGAACCTCGTTACGCATTTAATGATATTTTAAAATACAGAATTATCCTTTAAATGGACAAACATGCGAACGAATTGTCATCCGTAGCCCCGTTATCCGAATATACGTTCGTTCTCGAAGCGCCTTCGCGAGGAAGAAATTCGCTTGCCTCACATTTCGTAAGAGAGTTTTACATGTTGTTACACAGGACAATTTGAATGCGTAAATGCCGAATATATATAACGCGACCGCGATCGTCTTAAGTCCCGTTGTTATTGCGGAACCTGTATAGCATATCGAGGATTATTATGCGCGATATGCAACGGTGCGCGTTGTGCACCTTGTGTCGAAGTTCGCGTTTTCGAATGACGATGGTAACGGTGTCGATAGCGGCGCTTCCATGCTTCGAGATTGCTCCGGAGGAAGCTCTTACCATTTCACCGCAATTCACCTTTTCACGCTCGCGTAATCGGGTTGTATTTTTGCACCATCGGGCATTCATAATTTTAGAGTTTTTTTTAGGTGAACATTAAATATAAAAATTGTTGCGATAAAATATTAAATATTATTATATATTTATTTTTGTGTATGCGCGGAGATAAATATATTTTTCGTCATATTCATGAAACTGCGAAATTAGAACGACGTTCTATTAATATAAAAAAAAATTACAGTTCCAGTAGCACTTTTCATAGTTCTACAGTTTTACATAAAAATAAAAAAAAGTTCCGCCTTTTTATATAAAAAAACCAAAAATAAAAAAATGTGCCAACTTCTCGAATCTAGCACGACACCTCCCCCTCTAAAGTATACATTCATCATACGTGTAATGGATAAAAATATATTTTTATATCGATTTTTATGTAACACATTTTGAGAGAGAGAGAGAGAGAGAGAGATATTTTATTTATTATGTTTTTATTATACTGATAAGCAAAAATTTTCGTATTTTCTTGAATCTAATATGTTGCTTTATACACATTCTTGATATCTCATGCTTCTCAATTCGCACATTTGTTGCTAAATGCTATAAGATTTCCACGATGCAGCACGAAAATGTGTGCACGTTCAAGAAATTTACGTCGGCGCTCATCTCGTCGACGATTTCGCTGGAATTTACTTTGAGTACGCTTTATCGGCCGAAGGTGCGCAGGAAGATGCTTCTCTCGCGGCTGTATCTCAATGACATGTTTATCGATATTTTAAACATGCACATCGACATGATAATTTCCCTTCAGATAGCGTGGGCGATGTTATTCGAATATATCATAGATGTAACAATCAATATCTCTTACCTTATGTTCTTGATAAATTTTACCTATTCACTCGCTGTGCGAAAATATAAGTTGCGTATGACGCTTCTTAGAAATACTAGTTTATATACGAATGTTGTTAAATATTCATTAGCGATTTAAATAACGTGTCAAATCTTTAAATATTTAAATACGTATGACTAATGACTGGACAGTAAGTATTAAATGTGTACGGCGTGCAGAAGGAAACGCCATGATGGAATCTCGAGAAGGGAAATGGAATGCCTCGGCCGATAGATCACTGGTCAGTTAAAAACAAGTTCAACGGTACGCAGTCTAATCTAAAATCTAAAACGAACGGCGGGAACAGGTCGATTTTTTGTCACGTCGAACGTGGGCGGATGTATTATGGCGTCCGTGAACTCGAATTTATCACCTCGCGGCGGGAAAGGGCGCGATCGTATTGTAGATCGTAAGGAATTTTCGGGGCAATTATTTATGATTCATGCTCTAATGGTTGCGATGCTTTTTCCGTTAGCACTCCGATTTCATATTGCGAATACGACATGTGTATATTACATGATCTTTGCTTTTGCCTGCAGCAAATCTATGGTTATCCCTAATCTGCGATCTTAAACGAAGTTAATGTAATATGTATGTTCATTCGATTTTTATCCATTATATATATTTATGATTAGCGATACATTCGAGGGTATTATTTCTCACCACATGGTAGATAAAATTAATTATGATTTTTATCGCTGTTTAATTGCGTCAATATTCTCAAATCTAAAAATTAAAATTATTTTAATTACTAAATTTTGCGCAAGAATTTCTTTTATTACAAAATGGCACACGAGATTGCAAATCAATAAAGCTCAAATTAGAGCGTATCTCGACTGGTTAAGATCCAATCGGTCAGCTCCATTGGTCGCCGTGAAATCCCGCGGAACGGACAAGGTTTCCCCGTGTCTCGGGACAGGTTTCGCGCGGTGTGTGACACGCCGAGCTAATTTATCGCGGCGGTATAATTATCTCAGTACCTACCGGTTGCCGGTCGACCAATCGAAAGTCATCGTCGCGACTTTCGCTCCTCCCAAGTGTTGGAAGCAACGCAGAGACGCGTGACACGTCGCTCGTAAATTGCTTACCAGCTACAGCTGACAGAGATCCATTGATGGTCGATCGACATGACGAAAAGGTTATCCGGATTCTGTTCCGTTTTATTCGAGTCTTAAGCTCAATCTACAATGTGCTCTTTGCTTCCTGTTTCTTGTTTTTCCACTTTTTACCTCTTATCTTTTCTACTCTTATTCTGTTTTTTGTTTTCTCGCTCGAAATAAGAGTTGACGAACTTCGAGAGAAGTAAGAAACAATTGTCAATAAAACGAATGTCACAAACAAAGAAAAAGGTAAAAAGTAAGAAATAGGAAGTAAAGAGTATCATTATTATTATACTGTTTTTAATATATTAATACTTTCCGAATTATTCATAACCATTTATAATTATCGTAAATGTTCCATCGTGAATGAAATTTACTCTTAGAACATCTTGTATCTTTTCTAATTATTATTAATTTAGTTTATGTATGACTTTCCCATTTTTTTCTAATTCACTTTTATTTTTAGAAGGTCTACTCTAAAGTGATAATAATTTCTACTTTTGCTGTTACTATTATTATTTTCTTCTTCGCGTATATGATTACTTAAACTCCGCCGACCACACCGAAATGTATTATAATACTCGATTCCAAGACATACCGAGTTACTTATATTTGTACGGCATGATTCAACGCCAGCTTTGTCACATTAACATCCAAACGAGCGACTTGCGATTTCGCGCAACGACGACGCTGCGACGGAGAGAGGATATTCTCTCTATTCTGGTGTCGTCGTTGATAGCGGATCCAGTATGTAAATATACTCCGCGGAGGCACATCGTGCATATGCGCGGATCTATGAACACATAGCATAACACGTGGGCGGCCGGGCAGCGTACGAGCCGGCTGAATGAACTTCTTGCGCCACGCTCGCTGAGTGAATGGATCCACACACGTTTAATGACAACTCGTTTCACTCAGAGGGACCGGAAGTCTTCCGTCTCCTCATAACCGTACAGGTGTGGCCGCGGTTCGCGGAGGATGCGATGGAACGCGCGTGCTGTGAGAAGTTGACGGCTCGATGATGAGGTTCGCGTGGTGGAATCGATCGTATATTCGTAGAAAGGAAACAGACGGGAAGAATATGAAATACGTACGCGGAAGGAACGGTTTTACTGAAGCAAAAATTTAGCTACGTACATCAGATTTGAAATTAACTTTGTTTGGACTATCGACATAATTATATGTATAGGACGCTCAGACTAATTTCTAGGATATTAAAACTTTTTATAGCATACATTGTCATCAACTTTTAATTGTTATAAATAATTATGTTCTACATTATTATTTTAACGGTACAACAATTATTTTCAGATTTGTATATTGAAAAAACGATTTTACAGAAATATTAAGCAATTTAGCTAGATACAAATTTGAAAATAATTTTGTTAGATTATTAAAATAATTATGTAAAAATCTCAAGTATGATGAGCAATGCTGCAAAAAGTTTTGACATTCAAACAATCAGTTTGAGTATTCTATAATTATTTTGATTCGCTTCTAACTTTTATATCTCAATTTTATATCTAACTTTCGTACTTCTATGTGAACTACATTTATAATAATATTTTTCAAAAGCGATTATTATCAAAGCGACTCAATATTTTTATCAAAGTAAAATTAATTTTGGATTGATGATTTACTTCTTAAGGTAGGAATAGGACATCTCATAAAAATTCTGTTATATAATGTCCTCACAATCTCCTTAAATAATTATATAAAATAATTATATAAATAATTATATAAAATAATTATATAATTATATAAGAATTAGAAGAATAACTAAACGACGTATGAATAGGAAAAGGAAACACTTAGCCGAGATGAATTGTATGTACACAATAGTGCTGTGAGTTTCCTGTAAGCATTAAATAATGAAGTAACATGATAGTAATTAAATCTGCTTGGAAAATATTGTGTTCAACCCATACGTGATATTTAATCGTTCAAAACCGAAGATCAATGGTTAACTAGCTTTATTTACTGAAGGTAGCCGCTAAGAGTGAGAAAAAAAACTGCAGTAAATCGATGCTGCATCAATACAAATTATTGAAAACGTTACCGCGGCGATATAAATGTTATCTGAAAATTATTACCCGATAAAACGCATTATTTACATTCGACGATGCCTAGCAGGGATCCGCCGCGCGTAAATCGTCAAATTTAATCAATCCCGATGAAATCGATTAGTTTGCGAAATATGCCAGTTGGAATAAACTTTCTCACGCGATAAATTAAAATTCAAATTCGTTACGCAAATATAAAAATTTATAAGTTATAGCATTAATCTTCCCTAAATCTTATCAATATAAGACATTCCGCCCTATCGAACGAATGTATTATTGAACACTGCTAGTAAACGGCTGACCCGCGCGTTCACGAACGAAACATTGCTACGCCGTCATTTAATTCTCCCACAAATTAACTCGCTTCAATTAACTGACTTTTTTCCGAGTATCGCCATTTACACGCGATCCGTGCCGATATCGTTTACTGGCGGCGCAATTCACCATTACGAAAGCATGCGACTGCATTAAATCTCCTCGCGACGGTAACGTGGGGGCACTACACAAAGAGGGGGGGGGGCACGATAGGGAGTAGGGCAAAGACAGATCGTAAGGTGCAGCCATATAGCGGAGCCCACGCTTCGTGATCCTTCACTGTTCCTCAACGTCGATATTCAAATCAGTGTCTCCTCCACCCCTGTTCCCTCCCTGCCGCGCTGTACGTCCTCTTTTTACCACCTTTTCGTGCCGTAATTTACCGTTACAAAAGCCCCGGCGCCCACGCGCCCGCCCGCCCCCTCCAAGCGCCGTCGAGCATACAATCGACCGTCGTTGATCCGTCGATTCATGGTGCCGATTCAGCGAGACTGATCGCCTCCTTCGATGCTGAATCTATTGCTAGGTATCTCTACATGGCAGGTGCGTGCTTTAGAGATTCGAGTCACGCTGATGTGAATAGAAATAATTATGAGACTTGAATAATATGTACATATATTACCGTTATATATTTATAAAATTTAGAATCAAAATGCGCAATGTTCGTGTTCCAAGATTTACAGCACTTACGGAAAAATTCATACGTGCAAATTTTCCTGAATATTTAATTTTTACTCAAAACTATCTTTAATATTAGGTACAAGAAATAACTCGTCAAATGTATTGCGATAATGTTCGTTTATCGATGCAGGTGCGCAAGATTTAGAAAATATTTATTGTCGTTGATAAGTAAATATTTATATCTAAAGTTATAGTCAGGGTCGAAGAATGTCAAACAATCCCTCGAGAGGCAACCAATGAAAAACACTAACGAGTAATTTAATAGCGTGATACGCGTACGTGCTCTCACGATATCGTCTCGATTTCAAGTTTCGCGTCCAGTATTTGCAACAGGGCTGAACATTTCCATGATTTATTCACCAATTCAACTTTTAGGCGTAAATTTCGACGTAAATATTTTGATACAAGACAGTAGTTCAATGTCTTTCGTTATCGATAATGTATCGTTATCGATAATAAATAATTAATCGATATGATACAAAATTTATTTGAAAATTCATTTCTAATATGTAAAGATTTAAGTTAAAAATAAAGCCGCAAAATTGCAAAGTGTCCGTTTTAATTTAATTAAATATTTGCTAGTAATTAAATTGTGAAATTTTCCGGTGAAAAATTTATCTTAAAAATGCGTATTACGTGAGCATTTAAATTGCACAGCCAGCCCTGGGTGCAGGTAAGAGAGTCCCAGATATCAGCACGTAGAGGCGTTAACAGGAATGTTACTGAGTTACCGAGAAAGCTTGATGGCGACATTCGATCCAATCTGCAATACTCGCGACGGCGGTGCTCGTCAAATGCTAGAAGGTGGCAATAATCTGCACGTGTCGCAAATAATTCGCGGACGGGAGCACGCGCGAACGAAACCGGAGAGGATCTGCACCGGGATCTGCATTGCGGAGGACGCTGTGATATCGTCCGCCTCTTGTAAACACGTGAATCGCCCGCGACCTTCATCACCAAATGAACAACGTGTCGACTGACACCTAGATATCATCCGTTTATCATTTGTGACATGGAACATGGCCAAATATTTTAAAAGCTCACTTTACAGCATGTAAGATTAATATATAGTAGTAATATTATTTATTACATTATAAGTATCTTAAAAGATAATTATACAAAATTTAGGGGACATAACATTAACCATACAAATAATAAATTAAATTTGACGAATGGGATACAAGAAAATATATTGCTAGCCCTCCAACATTAAATAATTCATGCAGTATAAAAAGCGTTAATTCATGCAATATTAATACGCATACATTGAAATTTAATTTGACGTATATTTTACATATATTATCTCAGGATTAAGGAAAAATATCGGTTTTAAAAATTTATAGTTAACAGGAAGAATAAAAATTCTAAAATACTTTGTACATGAAATCATATCTGAGAGAAAATATCAACGTTCAATCAGCGTAATATTAAGTGTGACGTAATCTCATTCCGTGATAAAATTTACGCATAATCTGTTTACGCGCAATCTAGTGACCGCCGCCTATCAGTCTGACACCACAAATTTCGTGTTGGATGAATAGCTTACCGAAAGAGTTAGAACGAAATCGCGTGACGAATATTACGAACCTGATATTTAAATACAAGTCAGGCTGTGCGTATAATAACATATGTAGTTTGACATAAATTGCAATCTTCATTTTCGTGTTTAACTTTGTGACTATATAACTTTGACATGAAGGCATACTTAAAATACGTCATAACAACGCGACGATCGACGAGTAACAAGACAACGTAATAATATCGGCAATATCGTCTTGGTCGGTGGACCGTATCCATTCTGCTGCCTCGCGTGTGCTTAAGTACGTGACGAGACCCAGAGTAATCGTTACGCAGATCGTTATTGTAATGTCAGTGCATTATTCCTCCGGTCTCTTCGATCGAACGGCTTGAAGAGGAGAACGCGAGAGTGTTAAAACGAGCACATTGCATTAGTGGCGATATGTGAGTCACAGTACGGTAATAACGGTGCACGGTAACAACAAGTTTTTTGGTGACTTTTAACGAGACTGTAATGCGTATTATGACATTAGTTGATTGAAGTATTACACAGACAAAAAGACTATTCTTAAATCAATCGTAATGTACTCATATATAAACAAAAATATTGTAATCTTACTTTAACGATTTTAGTCTTCATTTGATTGAATTTGTATTGATGTAAGATTTTTGATTGAGCAAGTCTTGAATTAAGTAATACTTGCATCAAAACAAATTCAATCAAATCAAGATAGTTTAGTATCTTTGAAGCAAGATTGCAATATAAATTTTGCTTATGTATGAATATATTATGGTTGATTTAAGAATAGTTTTTTTTTTCTATGTAAGCGTGATGTAGGTATGAATGACTTGTTCATTATCCGTTTGAATTATGCCCTTCATCTTCCAAGTTTGGATTATCTTCAACCGAGTCTTCAATTTTTTAATCGTCATAATAGAATTATGATACCTCTAATGAATTAAATTTATGGAAATCTACATAATGCGCGAAACATATTCTATTCCTAGAAATTTATGTGAAATTATATTATGTATTCCTTCATATCCTTTCGTTTGTGCTCTCCTCTCCTTGATTCACTTCTCGGGATCGAGGATTTTGCAACTGGTCGCCCTCGGCACTGGGTCTACTCGACAGGTGGGGACGTGTAGGACGATCATAGTTTATATGGCAATACCGTGCGAGCCTCGCCCATTATTCGCCATGATGCATTCATTTGATTTTACATACAAGGAGACCCGCCGTCGCTTCCACTTCTACGATCAGGAAGTGTCGCGCATGATATTTAAACCTGTATGCTGCTTAAAATATAACTATTTTTATCTTCTAGAAAATGTTCGTCTTTTAAAAATTTTTTAACGAAAGGAATTTATTTTAATATATCACATTGATCGTTATAAGACTTATAATGATATTGCGAGTTAAATTATTATTAAAAAATGATTTAGTTTATAGCGGTTTTAAAAACTCCTTTTTTTTCTTTGATTTGAAAAAGCTAAAAATGAGAAATAAATGACATGACTCTCGGATTAATTTAAAAAAAATTACGAAAATTTACCATGAAAATTACAGACGATTTTGTGCAATTTCATTTCCTTCCGATACAGAAATTTATAACTAACTTGATTTCTCAACAGGAAGAGGAGGATCCAATAATCTATTTTCCAGTTTTTTATCAGAATCTCTAGCCGCATCCGTGAAATTATTGTATCAAAGACCACCCTACGTATTCTGTCGGTTTCGTAATTGATTTCAAGCTTCATTAGGACGATTCTCTAAGACGATCCACCATAATTTCCTTTACTTTACGCTTATTATGCATCAAGATAAATATAAGTGACTTGCATTATTTTTCGTTCTCACATTAAGAACTAATATAAGTGATTCCTGCGAAGCATCGCAAGTCGAAACAAGTAAAAGCGCTTGTTCTGCTTTCGTCGTGTTTTCTTGTTCTCGGGACTTATCAGACGATGTAGAGGCTAACATTGCCTCTATCCGGAAACCTGAACCTGCAGTCGGAGCATACGATCGACAAGATATCGTTCTCATCGTATTATTCGACACGACACATATTAGCTGTTTAGCGTAGTCCTTGAGACTCCTCTGGAAATGGCATCCTGACCTTTTGCATTTGCTTCACAATTGCCGCTTGACAGAATTCACATATCTTTTAATATTATTAATTATTATTAATTAATAATTATATTAATATCATTAATATTAATAATTATTGTTAATTAATAATTAATATATTAAAAATTTAGTTAAAATCTTGCATTTTCTTATGATATAGATTTGTATGTCGTATAATAATAATAAGAAGAAGAAAAAATAAGACATTATTTTACGCCAAGCTATGTCCGGTAATTTTGCAAATTAATCACTTACGCGCGCAAATTCTGCACGATAATGTCGGCGAGTCGCTTCTTGCACCGACCTCTTTATTCCAGCCTTAAGAAAGGGTGGTCCCCTTTTCAATTACGCTCGCTGCCCACTGCACCCGACGAAGAGACTTTGCAATTTAATTCAAACTTCCAACCAACAGTGTGTGTCTATATCGACGAGTACGTATTCCATCAACATATTCAATGGTCCATTAGCCGCGCGAAAGACAGGCAGAGCGAGGTCACGGAGAGCACGAAGGCCATGAAGACAAAGCACCCACGTCTCTTTATCGATAGAACGCAAATTTCTTGATTATACACATATATACATTATTGAGCTGATTATTCGAAATTAAAAGTATAATTTTCAGAAATTTAAGCAAAAGAAGGAAATATCTGTCATTCTATTCTACACAACATATAATTTTAAGGAACTGGCAAGCACTTATCGAGAAAAATATTTCTCGCGGTTTTTTTAATAGTCCAAGCCTTACGGCATAAATTTTATTGGTTTCCATATAAATCTGTGTGTGGGAGTTAAAAACAATGCGATCTGGAACCGGTTGCGGAATCATCTCCCGAAATTGGCAGGTGCCCCCAGGAGATTTCTCGCCCCAATCGTTTTTTTTTCTTTTGTCTCTCCGACCGCGTGGCTAAAATCAATATTTAATCGAACTTCCATCGTGCGCATGGCTTGGAGGCAGGTGTGAAAGCAGACCGTCATTGTCTCAAACGTGAATCGCCAATGATTTTTGGCGCCGCGGGATATATCCCCGCAGCTTTAGGTCCCGTTGAGATTCAGCTTCCTCGATCTCCTCTTCTTTTTTCCCCTCTCATTTTCTGGGTCGCGCTTCGCGATAACGATCGGGCCAAGATAACGAGCAGGGAGATAATTGGATGCTGGATATCGTTTGGTATCTTCACAGCCTTCCGAAAGTGGAATCTTCGCCACTGTTACGGTTTCCGCACGCGTGTAACTGCCAAAGTGGGATAATGAAATTTTGTAAATAAGGTTTTAAGGTTTTGCATTAAATTTATTCAAACACATTATGTAAATCCGTATAAGATTATCTCTAAAAATTATGTTCAAGAAGCTTTGTAGAACGCAACCTGATCGCATATTAAATGTTAAAATATAATAAGCATTCAAGATATAGCTATATAAAAAAAAATATATATGATCATGAATGACATTAATTAAAACAAGTAAATTCAGAAAGCAGCATAATATCTTGATATTATATTACGTCGTAATAATCTGATCGTGAGTTTTTTGAGTATATAAATCTAAAGTAATCTGACTAACGTCGAATAAAACTAACTTCAGAGTAATTTAAGGGACTAAATATAAGTATCTCTCTTTCTCTCTCTCATCGAAAGTTCCAATTCCGATAGAATCGCAACACTTAAGCACAGACGAATTCTCGAAGCGAATCTTGCGGTGTGACTTATTGTTAACCGTCTGCATTAGTCAAACAATTAAGAACTTGTAATGGAACGTCACATAAATAACGTAACGCAACAGCGCGCGATGCGTATACCTGGGGACCTCGGGCTCCCTTCTTCCCTTTCCCTCTAACTCAACGGATCACGTTAATGGAATAATACGCGTGCACGCAGTATACATGTATGTATACGAATTTACAATGTACATGGCCGCGAACGGCGGAGATTTCGCTACGGAGTGCGGTCTCCCGCTAATATCGCGTGGGCGGTTCAATTTGCCACGAGGCTGACCTTCTCGAATTGCATCGGTGACATTAACCTGTCATAATTACGCTGTACCTGGTTTCATCGTGGTTCCGCCGGCACGGCTTTTGCAGAAATCGCCGCAATCTGCCGATCGCTGACTGAAATCCGAGAACGATTTAAGGGCAATTATGAGCAACAGCGTAATTTTTGTATGATAAGAATAAATAAAGCATAGCATCTAAATAAAGAGGTTTACTAAATATAAACATATGTATTTGATACAAAACTATTTATTTAACTATCATTTTTTATTGTAAATATTTATTTACCGTAAGCAAATGTTTATTTAGTTCTATTCAAAGAAATATGTATTAAGATTTAGTAAATTTTTTTCAATGTACAGAAAGAAATGGGGATTAATGTTTTGTATCGAATGGAATTATAATACGGGATTAATATTTTTTTCAATTTTTCCAAATCATTAACAAGTTACAATATTCTTGCCAGATCTAAGATTATTTTAAAATAGAAATGTATACACTGTGAGAAAAAATTAATTAAATTTTAGTATAGGATAAGTGGTCCAACAATGAACTAAATGTACATTTCAGAGGATCTCTCTCAATTATTGAGTTGAAGAGCTGAGTTTTGGCATACAGTTTATTTGGCTGTGTATACTGTAAACAATAACTCTTAAGTTATTTTTTAAATTTAGCCACAATTTCGATTATTTAAAAAAACAGGAAGTGGTTCATTGTATAGGGGATGTGTACACAATGAACCATGCTATTTTTAATAATGAACCACATGTTTTACACTGCGAATTGTTGGGATTATGTTAGTTTTAACATGTTTATTTAGAAAATAGATAATTATGAGATGATAAGGATTCACTAGGCCGATCGCTGCGTTTTTCTGTCAGATTCTTTTGTTTTGAATGAAAACGCGTCTAATGAATATATTTTTATTAAGATTTTTTTAGATGGGGGAGGGGCGTATTCTAAATAATTACCACAATGAATTATTATTTTGAAGGTCATCGTAAAAAAGGTTATGTGCCATTGTTCATTGTTCACTACATCAAAATGACATTGTAGACCACTTAACCTTTTCCACGATAATCTCCAAAATAATGGGTCCAAAATAGCGGTAAAATAATACAACAGAAAAAAAGTTGCTTACAGAATAATAAATGTGCACACAAAACTATTGCACAATGAAAAAAATGATAAGTATAACAACAAAAACATAAAAAATGCGTAAAACTTACGGAAAAAACTTACTTTGCAACCCAAAATTTTAAAAATGTGATATTACGTGGCCGTCCTTGGCGCGATTTGTCAGCCGACTGGGGAGCCAAGGAGGGGTTCAAATGCAAGTCGTTGCATGATAACAACGCAATCTGGTAACGGCACATTTATGAAATATCGCAATGGACTACCTACCCTGTATTTTTTAGTAGTACTAACTTAACATTTACTTACAGTAAGTATATTTATTCAACAAAAAAAGGTAGTTAAATAAAATTATTGATTTTTATACTAAATAGATATATATATATGTTTATATTTAAATATCTAGAGCACTATTTAAACAAATATTTATTAAAATTTAATATATTTTTTTAGTACAGATAATATAGATGATACATTTTACTGTGGAAATAGAATGTTTCTAAATATCCTAAGGTTACTTATTATATCTACCTAAGCTAATTATTCGAAATCTAATCATTATGAGATAGCCTAAATGAAAATTGCCGAGTTCAGTTTTATGTTTCCAATAAACGATCAATTTTTTACGTAAACGAGTTTATCGACCTTTAATTCTTTTAAAAGATTACATGGAAGGTGCCTTCCAAACGCGATCGATAACGTATAATGGTCGCTGACCGGTAATTATGTGTTGTGTGTGGGCCATTTTTTTTTTAAATCACGGTGATTCCGCGGTTCCACAAAATCGTGTGTCAATATAAGGAAGCCGCCCGATAATTATCTTCTGAGCGTGAACGAGCGGCATAAATTGTTAGCGCACGTAATTAGCGGTGGGCTATCGCGCCCTTGAGTAATCAGCAATTAAGCGGCGCGTAATTGCCTAATACCTGCCCGTCACTCGGGCACGGACCATCGTGTGATAAGATCACCGCCAGCCGCGGGCCATTTTCGAACCTGTATATGTGCATACATATACATACAAATACATAGTGTCTTGTTCGCCGGCTCTTTCAGGCGCCTTCTCATCGACCGCCGCCTTCCAAACAGGTAGCGACCAGATTTCTTCATGGTCGACGAAGTTGAATTTTTTTTCTTACCTTCTTTTATTTCAGCGTATCGCAAAATTACAGAGAAGATTAAGCGAGGTAAGAATAAGTGAAAGTAAAATGGACAGGTGTTGCGTTTGAGGATATTCATTAATTTATATTTAACTCGTCTAGTTTTTATTTAATCCTTATTCGTCGTCAAAATATAAAAGTATAATACGGTCCGCCAATGAATCGCGCATCGAAAATTAATCTCGAGAATTATCTCGATGTCGGTGGTCCATCTCTGTTATTCCGACAAATGGGTAACAACCAGCATGCGCGTAGGTAAAGCGCCTGCAAATTAGTCACCGATCCTCGTGCCCGTGATTCCTACGCATGCTGGGGCACGCACCGCATACGTGCGTGCATGCAGGATACGAGGGAGCTGGGCAGTTCCGGATCACATTGCGAGCCGTGCGTAGGCATCGCCGGCACAGACACACTCCATTCACTTGGCGCCACATTCATTCATAGGGCTGGAGAACGCGAATACGAGCCGACCGTACGTCGACGACTCCGTTCTAGCGCCGCCGCTGTGGCCGACGTCATCGTCGACGCCGGCAAGCCCTCGTTCATGGCCGGTGAGATCAATTTTTGCCGTCTCGATAATCCGTCCAACATCTAGTCCGCCTGTGCTCCCGTCGTGACTCGAAAGCAATATGCATGCTCTGTGCCATTGTTCCTCGTAATATAATCACGATAATGTAGGTTTCAATTTAACTATAGAAGAACATTAGTAGCTAAATTGAGAAGAATGAAATGAAAGTGTCGATCATTGTCAATATAGATTTAAAACAATTTATATCATGTAGAAATAAAAATAAAAATTATCCTTTATTATATATAAATTTTAATGGAGGATTAAATTTTAGTAGAATTTAATTAGGAAAGAAAGCTTATTTGGTCAAGGCGGGTCTTGTTTTGTGTAAATTTTACAATTTCCAGCAAAATTGTAAAATTTATACAAAATATTATTATAGATACCAAGACTGAATATGGGCCTTCTTCTTTGTATTGAATATTTCTCGATCAATTTTTATTCAATATTATTTAAATAATTAGATATGTATCTTAATTTATTCAGTAAGAAAATAAAGACTAGAACGACCGATAGTGTCGTTTGGTCTTTACTAATTATTCCAATTTTTTCTTTTTTATATTAAATATAATACAGAATATTAAAAATATGTAAATATATAATACAAATAATATCAAAATAACTGTTCCCTAATCGAAAACAAGAATAGGAAATTACCAAATTGATATCTTCTGCAGTTCTAGTAAAATTCTATCATAATCGACCGTTTTAGTGTAAATTCATTAGTAACATCTAATTACTATTATTCACGTGAAATAGTACAATTACCAACTCGTTTAGCTGTATCTATTCATCTGAAATTTTGCGATAAATAACTGATCAGATTGCATTATTACCATATGTGTTTATAGTAACGCGTTCACCGAGTTCGGCCACGATTGTAAGTACGAACGTAAGTATAAAGCGAGTTCCTCCCTCCTGCCGGTTCCATGGTGCCTCTGTTTTCCATTCGCCTGAATCGGCCACTCGCCAGCAGGGAATTCAGAACGAATAGTGCTGATTCGCGACACGGATAACCTCGTGCACCCGGACACTGACGGCCGTTTGCGACCTTTTCTTTCCAGATCGTTATTATTATCTGCTCGCAGGTGCCTTATCTGGCATCGAGGATGAGAACTCCTTAAGCATTATTCATTTAATTTATTTCCGCGGGAGAAAATGCGCGAATAAAATTGCGCTGGTCTTTGATTCATGCGATCTGTAGATTTATTTTTCCATATTATTCGTTAAATTCTTTGGAGTGTAATTTCACTTTAAAGAGTGAAGGTGTTGAGCCAGTCTTGAAAAGGAATGGCTCAATTTTCAATCTTTAAATGTAAAAGATTTCACTCTTTAGAGTGACAATTCATTCTAAAAGTTTTAGAGAGTATATTTCTTCTTGTACTTGGATTTCCTCAAAGTCGAAGTGTTTAATTACCCCACGACTATTCTCTAATCATTTACAAGCGCACCATTGAATAAATTATCAGTTCACGTTTGCACACATGCATGCACACGAGACATTGCGTGTCACCTACGTGGATACCTATAATTTAGCGTTATAATAACTAGTTGCACGCATCGTGTTTTTGCCGAGGCGCCGTGTGTATTGTTCAACAGAAGAAAGAAAGACGATGAGCAAAAGAGGTACAGATGAGCGAGGACGCGATAGAAACGCGGACGTTTCTCTTGAAGAAACTTTTATCTCGAGCTCGAACGATGATTCACACTCCCGAGTGGAGAAGGTGTCACTGCATGTATGCATAAGCGCGGTTCATTACGACTCAACGCTGCGCTGGCCCACGTGCCTCCTTGATCGCAGTATGCAAATCGAGAAGGCCTCGAGCCATCCTTCCTCGATCTCTCGCACTTCTCCACGCGATCGAAGGTGGAAATCCTTCGACGAGGACCGGCATCGTCGTCTACACGTCTCATCGTATAATATCATACCGCAAGAACGAGCATCTGGATGAGTGAATGCCGGATGAATACCTGTTCGTTTATAGCACAAAGATGTCGATAAATAGTGTCATCTTAATTTAACTTTATCTACAATGAGATATTCTTACAAGTAGAGTCTTGAATTTATTTCTTTGCAACATACAGAAAATGTATGACGTTTATTTATTTTATGTTTACCATAGATCAAGATAAACGACGATATACGTTAAAGCGAATTAAAATTGCATTTATCTTTAAAACGATAAAAGAACTTGCTGAGACGCAAGTGCACGACTACCATTCTTTGAACCACGCAGTCATTTTCATAATGACAATGGCCGAAACAGCCCACACGTCATATTCATGATGAGTAGTTTACGATGCGAGTACCGTCACCTTCGCAAATCTCCTTCAGTCTGCCAGTTCAAGCTGTCTGCACTGCCCGACTTGCCTCATTAATGAATGTCTGGGCGAACGATTTCATTAAGATTCTGCTTTGAAAACGATCCAACGAAACAGATTGGCGATGTTTGTTATTATTAACCTTTTGTCTCTGTAAAAGACACTAGATAAAAAATATCTCGATTAATCAAGTGCACTTACTTGATAACGAACCTCTCACAGAATGATCGGGCCGATAAAATTACAACGGCAACATTCAACGTACAAGTACCTTCAAGTCACGTTTTTAGTCAATCGATATGTAAAACGAAATGATAGCGACACGCGGTTTGCTCGTCAACATTAATACCCCGTGGTTACTTACACAATCGTAGATCGCGATCCGATATCGGACGTAGTTATTATTATCCCACGAATGTCGTCAAGTCTACGATGTCACGATCAGTAGCCGTGCACATATTGCGAATGGATAGATACAATAACTCTAGTATGATAACGATCTCGTTTATGAGCAATTTCTGGACGAAGCCACCCCGATCATAACCACGAATGAGAGCAGTGTCATATTGTTGCGGCAAGAATATGCACCCTGCTGATCGTAGATGATCGAGGTAGGTAAAGGTATTCGTGATAGATTATGAATTTTTATCGATGTTTTATCAATAGGAGTTCTAAAGGCTTTTGAAGTTAACATTAGAAATAACGGTTATTATTGACTATTTTTATTTTTTAAATTAATATAATATTTCTGGGTAAAAGATAGAATTTTATCATTTTTTTACTTTTTAGTAATTAATAATGTCCTTTATATTGATGAAACATTTGAGGCGTGCCGGAACAAAACTGTATGTCATTTTTTAAATTTTATAGAACAAAGGAAAAACTTATTTTTTAAAATGTTATTTAAAAAATTCTACAAAAAATTAAGTTTTTCGAGTAAGAAACATTGGTATTTCCATAAATGTTAAATATTTTATTATTCACAAATTGTGATTACATACATACTGAATACTTTTGAAAATTTCAAGTAGAATGTTATATGTATATAACGAGAGATTAATTTTGTGATTATAGGTTTATGATGGATTCCATAAAATCCAAAAGAATCTAATTTATACAAAAGAATAGTTATTAATTTTTACGCGAGATTCAGAAAATATCTAATAGTGCTCGAGACACTTGTCGCGGAAATCGGTAATCTTAATGGGACACCCACATGCGATACTTGAAGGAAGCAGCTTCATGGCATTTCGAGGCTCGTATGCTTTCAGAACGCGTGTCCAATCGACTCGACACGGCGCAATCGGATTCCGTTAATTGCAAATTTATGGCGGCGCGTGTAGAATCGCGCGAAAGTCGGAAAGAAAATCGCATGGTGCGAAGCACAGAACGTCATTCCTCATAGACAAGTTAAGAATACCTATACCGTAGGAGATTCGCTATCGCCATGTTGTTAATTTATCTCCAATGTTAATCTGCCGATAGTATAATAAAGTTTCAGTTTTAATAATTAATTCAGAATAGGAATTCATTAAATTTTCGAAATTTTAACTTAAGGAATTTCGTACAAAGAATATTGTCTTTTTTCATTTTAAAGATAAGATTTTATTATATATAATATATACTTTTTATCAACTTTAATTAACTATAAATATTTCTATTCTGATATTTATAAAACTCTTATAGTCTTGATGCAAAAGGTTCTATCGGGATATTTCCATTTTTTATATCATTATCTGCTAATTTTCATATTACATTACTCGTTTGATTAGATAGCATGTCGGCTGTATAGATATTTTTTCCACTCACATTCTTCGCCATTTGTTCACTACGTTAACGGTCTTCATGATGGCGATATTCGCGGGCGCACGGCCCGCAATATTGCACGCGGCGTATGACTCATTCGACATCTCTTACTCGACCACGCGTGATTATTTCACGTTTGAAACCACCTCCGCGGTGGTAAGCATATACGCTGGTGCTTGTCGACATTGCCAACTCTCGTCTCGCACCGTCATTGTGCGCGCTACCATTGATCGCGTTGGCAACAATCGTTGCAAATTTCTTCGAGGCAATAATACATTGCGATCGCTTTCTTCTACGGCGATAAGATATGTCAAAAAAATCTGCAAAATATATTGTTTAAATTTGTCAAAATTTATTAATTATTTTCAAAAATTTTAACTTTATGGGGTATAAAAATAAAAATTGCCTATAATCCAGCAACCTTCTCTGTTACAAAAATAAATTTATTACCAGTGATGTTAGAAATCAACAAAAACTAAACTAAGAAGTTAATCAAAGATGAAGAAAAAAAACTTCCTGGCGCTTTTGCTGGATAAGGCAATGCGTCACCGTGTTCAGCTGAACAAACATTAAACAATGGTACCACGGTTAACATAATGCATCGTTAATGTCTTCCCGCACCCATCATGATTTTTCACCTGCTCGCCGACGCAAACGAATATATCTACATTTTAGAAACATATACCTAAGTGATTATTAGAATATCTTACTTATCACTATAAAACTAAAAATTATCGTAAATAAAATACTTAGATGTATTTATATAATATATTTTGCGTAACAAACGTGAGATTTTATTCGAAATTAATTCAGAATCAATTTTTTAAAGATATACTGTATTGAATTAAATGCGGAAGTACAATAATGCATGTAAAAAATGAAAACTCGATGGAGAAATGTACTTGAAAGATCGAGGAATTTCGTGATAAAAATCCGAATCGCGGTCAATCTCCATATACAATTAAAAATGTTTAATGAGACACTAAGAATGCTACGAACTATTCGCGGGGTTAATGGCCATTTGCACACAATGAAGGAAGGCACCCGCGATTATTACCGCCTGTGATATCGCGTAGGACACACATCGCCGACGTTACCTGTATTTCTAGACAAAGGAAAAGAATAACGAACCATCGCACTCGCGTGGTCTGACAGGTCGACACGTCATCCAAGATGCAATTAGATTCTTCATAGAATCAGGTTGCAATGAGACACAATAGAGAAACGGTGTTACGAACCAATTTTGTTTTCTCATTAATCACAAATTGCCCTATCAGGTCGCGAAAAGAATTTCGCGATATTTTCAATGCGAGATTTCTTGATATAACCGCAAAGTTCAATCTCTTCGCTATTTCACTCTGCCTTTGCCCCTCTCTGCGTTGCAGCATTTCCTGTCTCGATTCTCTTTGCGAAGTAAGAACGGTCATAAAACACACGATAGGGAGACAATATTCTCTCCTGACCAAACAATGGCTAACTTACGACGATCGTAAACAATCCCCTTATCCGCAGGTCGTTAGCGCTGCATAATAATTTTTCCTAATCCCCACCGCGCTTGCTTAGAATATCGAATTAGAATAATTTTGATCAGTACTCGCTTTTTTTTTTACTCCTAATTCAATATTTTTTACAGTCTGCGTCATATAAATATTAGGAAAATATTCTCTAAAAAAAAACTTATTTAATTTCAATGATATTTTTGGTAAAATTTTTAGTATGAATGATCAGTAATTTTTCATCGAGATGGAGTAGGGAGGAAAGATGAGAGGGATGATTTTGGGCGACGACATATGCTACCGATACGTCGTTTCGTCTTACACATGAGTCAGCTTCGGATTTAATGACACACGGTCGGTATATGCCATGCATTAGCGGGATACGTGCGGATGAAACTCGTGACACGTCTATTAAACTGACACAGCTACTTATTATCGAATGAAACATATACAGGAATTTAATGCCCTTTCATTGCCCGATTTTGTTACTGAGTTATTTTATTAAAATTTGTACTACTTTAAGTTTAAAATTAATACACATAAATATAAACAAATTTGAAAAGAAAAACAAAAACGTATTTTTTTAGTATTATTTTATTGTTGATTAATTGCTCTATTTTTGAATTTTCGATGATTACATCATTTAGAAATTTCATAAGATACAAATAAATTTGATATAATGGGGCCAGAATTAATTCCTGATTAGAAGTGAATTAGAGCATTCTATCTACGATTTGATATGTCAAGGATAATGTCAATGGCATTGAGCACTTAATAGTCTTAATAGATCTGCCTCTCGTAAATAAGTTGATCAATCTTTTTATCTGTGTGGTGTCAACGCTGAATGATAATGACATAATGCGATCAATTTTATCGTAGCAAACCCGATGGCATTGATTCGTGGCAAAATTAAAATCATTTTGACGCATAAAAAAACCGACGTCGGTGTCCACAGCAGCAGGCTCAAATAATTTATTTACAATCAGGTGTGATCTATCGACGATTGACGAGCGTGGGTGGATAGCGGACATACGATCCAACTCGGCGCTGAATCCTGGCATCAGTAAGAGAGGTCATTCTGACTCATTTGAACTAGCAGAGCGACGCATTAGCGACGGTGGCGATTGTCGGCGCCGCGATCATACTACACGATCGTATAAATTGAAACGCGATACGCGTAATATGATTTGCGGCGCGCACGGTGACAGATGTACACGCGCTGCGCCCGATAGAGGCCCACACACATATACTTTGCGGAATTAACAAAAATTTGACAAGTTGTCTGATTTATCTCGCGCGAGAAATCTCAGGGTTTTACGCTGATACGTCGGGACTTTTGTGCGAGATCGTTGTTAATCGTAGGCAATAAAACGCGCGATTTATGCATTAACAGCAACATGCCTTTAAAACTTGAAATTGACGTAAATGCGTGTGTGTTTGTGTGTGTAGTGGGTTTTATTCCGAAATATTTTATAGTGACTGGATTTCGTTTAGATATTATTTTTGAAGACGTGTGCCGTGAGAATTGCGAGAAACTTTCAATAACGTAGACATTTCGGAGTCTTTTTTTTTTTATTAAAATGTTTCGAATGAGATCTTGTAGTATTTAAATATATTTAATGATAGTGTATTATATATGAAATATATTATGCAGGAACCTCTAGTTATACAATCGTAAGCACTTATAAAAAACGGAGCAGGCCTATTACATTTACAAATTGTATTTCTAGAAAGAAATAAACGGAGCTGGGGAAGGAGAGGGATCTCGGAGATTTATTAATGTACCTGTCGACGCAACAGCGCGGACCACCCTCGAAGGACATGAAAGTTCTAAAAAAATCCCGCGGCGCGGGTTAATTAGCACCTCGAGCAAAACCGATTTCGCAACTGGGATCTCGGTCGATCGCGTACTTGGATGCGTCTCGAAACGAAAAACGGGTCAGTGGGATTGTGTACGAGAGAGGCCCCTCGGGGTACGTTCTCGCCGTGTCTTGGCTAAATCTATATACGTGTATCGATCGGAGCGCCGGTTACGCAATCGCAATTAAAGCGATCTTGTAATCGTAAGCGGGGCATAATTAACGAGCCGAATCGTGCCGACGCGCTCCGACCGTGTGTTGTCTATCGCGGCGCACGATCGCGCGGGCGTCCCCGCGGGCCCCGTAAGTAAGCGCAATTTGCCATATTGTCTTTAATAATCCCGTCTAATTAGTTTTGTCTCCCGTTTATATCGATCGTTAGTCAAGAGCACGACCGACTCTTCGCCGATACTCGAGAGACGGAAGAGAAAGCACTGGCGTCTACCCACGCGTTCTACTCGAAGTAGGCAAAAATGCTCAAAAAACGTCTGCGAAGTTGTAAAACTACGTGATTACCCGTAATAAACGATTTTTAATGCCGAAACGACCATGGCTTTACTTGTGGCGCTATATTCGCTCGTGAATAGACTATTATTTAACGGCAGATTTGTCTAAACGAACTTGCTTTCTGATCTGATATCTGAAAAGGTAAATAGTTGAAGATGGCAGATTTTTTAAACCGAGCATTTATATTTAATGCTATAATTATGATTCTTTTATTTCTAAGATTGATAAGATAGATATTATATGTATATTAAATGTTACGCGCAAGGAAATATATATTAATGGTTGTTTTACAATGTGCTCTTTGTTTCCTGTTTCTTGCTTTTTACCTTTTGCTTTTTTCCTCTTTGTGATCGTTTATCGACAATTATATTTCTTGATATGTGTTTTCTGTTTCTTCTGAAGTTCGTTAACGTTTATCTCGAGCAACAGAAAACGAAAAACGGGATAAGAAGCAAAAAGGCAAGATACAAAAAATAGCAAAAAGCAAGAAACAGGAAACAAAAAGCATTGTAGAATAGACTTTTTAATATTTTTGTATTTGTGTTAGAAATGTCACTCAAGTCTTCGTTAATTTTTTGTTGAATTTTTAATATATTCAAGAATATTAATTTAACATAATGTAGTTATAGGTATTATTTGAATGTTTTATGTTAAATCGATATTCAATATTTCGTAAAAATTAAAATAATACAATTTATAAATAAAAATGAACAAATAACACAAAAATACACGGAGAGAATTTTCTTTTAAAATTACCCTGAATATATGGTAGTTGTGGTACAATACAATATTTTAAAGATTTTTACTATGCACTTCAGTAAAATTGATCAAACTTATTTTATACTTTATTGTAGTTTTATTAATGAATGAGGGGAGAGATTTATATTAAAATTCTTCGAAATATAATGATGTCCCACGACTGTCATATTTTCAGGATAAATTCTAAAAAAAAATTCTCTCCGTGTAGTGTATTGTAAAACTTAAATTCTAAGATAAATGATTATAGGCAGATTGTTCCATCTTTTGGTAAAGTTTACCTGTTAGGTAAATCTGGCAATCCGCGCACGTAATTGGATAATCTTGCTACTTACCTAACAGGTAAACTTTACCAAGAAGTTGAAACAATCGGTCCTAAAATGTATTAATTTAACATATTATAAATTAATTGTTAATTTTAATGAAGAAGTATAATTACTTATAAATTGTGTTAATGTTACGTTTTTGTATTAATTTTTTTTAAATATTTGTTACTTCCAAAAATATTTGTCCTGTATTAAATTAACATAAAAAATTGAGTGGATTGTTTGAGACATATGAACTGTGTTAAATTTTCCAACTTCCGTACATGAAGTAAAGGTAATACCACAACAAGAAAACGATAAAAGAACGGAACCGGTCGTAGGTCGCAGACTTATGAGCCAATTAGATTTTATCCATTTGCATAAGTAGAAACCAAGGAAGACACCTTAATTATTTCCTAGTCGTTTTTACATTTTAATTTAATTTCTTCAAACAAACAGACATTTCACGGCGCGCATAGGTCAATCCGTTTACTGCCGAATAGAGAATGAAGTAATTTTATCGCGGAATCGTTCAGATTGCCTGGTTATAATGGAAGGAATTTACGATTCACAAATTCGTTTCCCTCGAAGTCTGACGCAGCTGGTAGAATTGAGACGCGAACGCGATGCAATCCTGACGACGCATTCATAAGAGGACCTGCTGCTACTTTGACCCGATTAATCATAGAGCGGCTGCGATACAAAC